>NW_027109240.1:237970-240835 GCF_000696795.3 Halyomorpha halys | reverse complement strand
TATATATATACTCTCATTTTAAACGACAATTTAGGATTGCTTTTCATAAGTTGAAGTAAGTATTGAAAGAAAATAAGTAACCTGTCATGATAAAGATCTTTTTTTACATCAAAAGCTTAAAACTTTAAAAAAATCTACAAAAATTAATTCATTTGAAAAAGCAAACTAATTACAAATAATAATTAAAGATATATAAAGTAAAATAAGACATATACAAATAAAAGAGCAGAATCTCAAAAATAGAAAACAAATTATTTTTGGCAAATAAATTTATATTTATATTCATATTTGAGTAAATGTACTACACTACAATATGAGTAATATTGATCAAAACAATAATTACATAAATTCTTTTTTCTCTTTTTTTTAAAATAATATTTTCCATTAAATGATAAAACATTCATTTTTTAAAAGCTTAAATAAATTTTCTACTGCAGTTTTGGTTTCTACAAGCGTGATATTCAGACGGTTTCCAATGTTGTAGTCTCGTTTTGTATCCTTAAGAACAGAATGTGCTACTATGTCAGAGGTCCTGCTGGTCGGAGGGTACAGTCCTCTCAGAACATACGCATGGTACAGTGTTGGACAAAAAGTAATTGCAATTAGGTATAAGTTACAGTTAAATGTCTCTCTCTCCAGCCACCGGGGCTGTACTTAATTTCCCACAATTTATCGCCGGTTCTACTCCACTCATTGGCACAAGAAGAACATATTTTTTTCCTTATTAATTAATATTCCTTATTTTTTCCGGGATTGATCTCTTGAGAATAATATTACAGGCGTCAAAATTATGCTTTGGAGTAAAATACAAAATAAAAATGAAATCATAATCTTAAGGAATAATCCTAAAATTGAAATAAAAGGAAAACGAATGGAGTAGTGATGATTATATGAGTCTATATTTACAAATATTTTTATAGATTGTTTTGCAAATATTAAAAAAACAAAAAAACATTTATGTTAAATGTTATCTCTCTTTGAAACTTTTAATTATTATTCTTCAGAAATTGGTTGGACAGAAGGTGATCGAAGATACGGGATTTCAAGATTGAAAGGGTATTTGAACTATGAATGATGGAGGAAATGGAATTCCATAGGGAAGAGGAACGGATGAGGAAAGAACTGCCAAAGACTGCGGTTCGATGGGCATCAGGATATAAGTCTGAAGTCCGTGAGCGGGTATTGCGGGAATGCACTGAGGATTTAAATTAAAGGATATCAGAGATGTACCTGGACGGCGGGATTGGATAACTTGGTAGAGGAAAGATGCAAGAAAATATTGATGACGGAAGGAGGGGTAAAACCACTTCAACTGTTCATAAAATCGGGTGACAGAGGCGTCTCTCAGGACCCCAAAGATGAAACGTACAAAGCAATTAGTATTATACTTAGACCAATCCAATGCTGTAGTCTCATAGTTGTGTTAGTTCGGTAATAGATTCCGTTTTAGCGGCATTCACCGGATATGATTGTAAGATTCCAAATAACAAGCCTTAAGTATCATAAAAACTAATAGATAAATAACCATACAACATAAATCACAAGGCAAAATCACATAAATGCCGACAAAAAAGATTATATATCTAGTCAAAAGATTATATCAGATACATAGGAGTGATGTACACTCATATTTTATGAGTCATTTTTAGGTGCTGAAATGAGATATGGCCTGCCCAGAGATTGAATTTATTTAATCTTTTTTTATGACCCTATGATGCCAAATTTAGGAAATGTTAATTCGTTAGTTAAATCCTAGTATTAGGGAGACTCGATGTTTTGTTTTTTGGAATCTTCGATAACAGTCTAACAACGATAATTAATATATAAAAATAATATACAAAAAAAAAATTCAGGAACGATGAAACAATTATCTAGAGTAGACTACGCAACGAGAAAGGGTCGACAAAGTAAAATAAAAATCATCCAGGATCGGAAAGAGGAGAAGTGTATAAAAAGGCGAGAGTCGCGGTAAACGCCTGAAAAAAAATTCGTTGGCGTTTTAATGTTTTCATCTAAAATCCAATATTGAGTTTTTTCATTCCGGTGGGATTTGCATCTAAAGTGTGAACTGTCCGGATTGGTCTCGTTTAGCTCCGACCCTTCATTATCTTTCAATTATTCAAACACCCCAGCGCTCCATTTAAACCATTCCAGCGCTCTCTCCGTTAAAGCAATTTCTATCTTTTATAAAGCCCCCCACCGAATTCCCTTATAACTCCCCTGCAACTCTCTGAAAACATTCATTCCCAGGGAAGACAGCCATGTACCCGGGTCGCCCTTCGTCCCTCATCATATCCCTTATAAACGAGTATACATTACCACTGTTCATACATGCTAAAAGAGAAACGGTTGACGAAAACCCCGATTTTCCGAGGTACATAAAGATAAATACATAATTTTTTAGTCATGATTTGCGCAGAAATACGGTGGCTTTTAATAATTTTAGTTTTAATCAATTATGTTATTTTATTTTTCATACAGATAGTTTGATTATGTTCATCTTGTCTATTATTTTGTTTGTATATATTTTTAGATAGTTTTTTATTATTATTATTTTTGTTTATTTTATTTTTTTTTTATATATAGGAAGATGGTCAGGGTTGCAGTCAATAGTGAAACAAAAATAGTTTACAACTATTTATTTTCCAACGTTTCGCCCCACTTTGCAGGGCTTCATCAGGGCTAAAAAGATACAACATGAAACTATGTTAAGATAAAATGATAGAAATAAAAATAAAAAGATACAATGAAAAGAATTAAAAACAAGTAACAAAGGCAAGAGTAAAAGTTTCATATAAAAATACGTAAAATATAAAGCTAAAAAAGTACAGGAGATGTATATAAAACAAAAACAATACGGGAAAA
>NW_027109240.1:223322-237858 GCF_000696795.3 Halyomorpha halys | reverse complement strand
TTATTTTTTTTTTATTTTAGTATGAGATCATTCATCACTATTACTTATTGCCCACAACTGTGAAGCAGATTGTAATATCTATCAATAATTAAATCTATCTATCAATTAAAAAAAAAAAGTTTTATTCAAACCCATTCTACATGATGATATGGTAAATAAAATCAGGTAACAATATAACAATAAGTATTTAAAAGTATGTATAAAAAAAAAAAATCTGTCAATTACATAGGCCAGTATAGTTTCCTCAACATTCCAAAATTTAAGAATAAATTTTAGTACTTGGTAAGTTGTTCCAGTTCCTTATAATGTAATCTAGTTACATTTTAAGGAGCTGTTCTCAATTTTTATGAATATAATATGAGTGAGTCTGATTTACTTACTACTCCTGTCTCTCTGAACATGACAAAAAAACAAATTGAAAAAAAAAATTAAGTCAGTCTATTCTATGGCTTACCATATTTTGCCCATGCTATGGTTCAAACTTGGTACAAATTTGTTAAATATCTCATTTTCCGATGGTTGTAAACAATCTTATATTATATTTATAAAATGAATACTAGACTAATCCCTAACATCACACTAATCTCCAACGCCTTTCCAAATTTGGTCGAAATCGGACCTTGTAGAAATATTGGCGTACCACCTTTTTTATTTCTTTTTTTCATCAATGTATTCTAACCATGATGAGAGTCAAGTTTTCATTTCGTGAGGCCGCCATAGAAATGAAAAAAGTCGACCGAGCCCCAGGAAGAATTTGAACTGGCGCCACTGCAGTTCTCAGGCTGCCAAGCCTGTGCTTCAACGACCTGAGCTAAGTACGGTTCTAAATAATGGTCTATCGAAAAAAAATTGTTTACACACAAGCAAGTAAAAAGTAGTGGGTAGAATCAGTTGAAATCGATACGGAAAAACAGTTTGATCAATTATGCCCGAACACAAATTTGACGACAGAGACATACATTGAACCAAATTTATTTCTTAATGTCTGGAATGTAAAATGCGAGTGGAAATTTTTAAATCTGATGATATAATTTTTTTTTTAAATTTCCTGCATGAAAACGTTCGGTAGTAAGAAAGCAAAATCGTTAGATAAATCATTTAAATTCACTGCATAGTTTAAGGAATTTTCTCTAGGTGATACAGAATGAAACCTAGGGCCCGTGAAACATACTGAAGTCTTTAAAATGATTTTAAGTCTTATTTTCATAGATTTAAAGCATTTTATTTTCATCAATTCTCTGAATTGATTCTCAATTACGATTTTAACGTTTTAATAAAAAAATAAAGATTGCCGACAAGTTTTTTCGAGCAACATTGAAAAATTGGAAAAAAGGTGTATTGCATATTCAGTTTCTATTAATTTTCTTAAGAGTTCAACGTCCTAATATCTAATTAGAATATTGCTTCATGTCGCCGATAGAAAAGATTGGTTTTTAATAGCGTTAGTATTTATAGCGCTTTTCTTCTAAATAAAGTTCTTATATATTTTTTTTTATAAATACGATCATAAGCCTGATAAAATTTAAAAAGGTCGATAGCATGATATCAAGGATACAACGTTTTTTAAAAATTCTAAAGCTGTTTGTTCTGTTAATTACATTATTTGTCTTTTCTTGGCATAATAATTAAACTTACGCATCTTAGCAAACTATTAATATTTAATAACCGTCCACATGCCAAACACGTGATTGATACAAAAGCAAAAATGGTTCAAATATTTGGTGTTTGCCCTCTGACATAAACGTTACTGGCGCTTTAGCGTAAACAATCAACTAACTACCTTGTTTTGATGATTTAATATTTCTTAAACAAGTTTTGAGTCTGCGAAAAACTACGAGGACTAAAAAAAATTAACATAGAAATATATTATAATTAAGTAAAGTAAAAAAAATTAAGGCCTGTAAAATTTTGTGGAAAAGAGATTTATGCATGTTATGAAAGTTAGTACTCACAATAAGTATTAAAACTACATTTTAACAAGTTCACTAATTTTTTTTTATATATATTTCCTTAAAGCAAGTACTGATCAGTAATCATATTTCTACAAAATATTCATTTATATTTTAGTGAAAAGAAGTATTACTAAGTTTCGTTACCATACTTATTTCTTGTTTTTATTATTTATTTATGCATTTTAGAGCTTTAGGCTATACCTAAATATAAAATATTATTGTACATTGTCACAAAATTAAATAGCAATAATATATTTATTGTTATATAATTTATATTTTTTTCATGTAAATTATCCATAAACAATCATTCCTTCAATTATGTTTTCCATATTTCAGGACGTCAACCATTAAAAAACATTAATCACTCCTATTTTTTCTAAAATACAATGATTCGTAAGTAAAAAAATATGAAAGAAAGTATAATGTTCAAGTTTGTATTTCAAAAGTTCAAAAAGTATTTCAAAGGTAACTTTATGCTCCTGGTTGTAGTATGAAATTTTTGTTCTCATTATACAAATAAAATACTTCATTTGTTCAGGAATTGAACCAATAAAATTAAGACAATAATTAATTGTAACTAACTCTACTCTGATGGACATAGTATACTGTGTGGCCTGAATGACCTAAACAATTTTTGTATTAACAGGGCCGAAACCACTTGGATCCATCAGAGTAGAGTTAGTTACAATTAATTATTGTCTTAATTTTAATTTGCAAAAGTATTACAGAAAGATAAAAATATAACAGTTAACTAAAATTTATATTCAATAAATATTGGATCAATATTGATAATACTCAAAATGATTTAATGGAGTTAGTCATCATGACAACTGAAAGCCTCAAATATAGGAAAGTAATAATATAATAAAAATAATTTAAAAATAACGATGGTTATTAACTGCTTATGAGCCCGCCAATTAAATGTCAAACACGTGTTGTTGTTTTTTTTAGTTGTCCGTCATTCTTTATTACGTTCTACGAATTTATATGTTACCTATTATTTTTTTCTAAAATCTCTCGATTTCTTATGGTTTATAATATGTTTATTACGGAATTTTGCACGCTATCAATACTACATGGGATATAAGTGAACGTAAAAATGGCTTAATAAAAACATTTTAATTCAAAGACTATTAAAAAAGGCTATAATTGTTTCCTTTTGCTTATATGATTTTGCGTTACCAATCTGTACAACAAAGAGCTTTTGGATGCAGTAAGTAAATACTATTTATTGGCCAACATCTAGAAAGGATGTGGTTTGGTCAAACTTCACAATAAACCACCAAATTCACACGCCAGATCAATTAGAGACAACTACTTTATAAAAATACTGTGTGTGTCTCAGAATGGTGTCTTGACTCCAGGATCGCACAACAGTTGGTATAACAGAAATATCTCCCCAATGAACTCAAATTCGACCTGAAGAGGTACATTGCCTCACCACCGAGGACAAAATAAATAAAAAAAAAAAGCATTTTATAAAAAACCATAAATTTCCCGCAGTTCAATTTTGATAATAGTTAATAAAACACCTCAATGACCTCTGTACCCAACACACGCCTCAACCAAACAATTTGTAATATTATTATATAAATTTCTAAGAAAAGAAATATTTTTATTCTGCAACACTGTTGTATAAATATAGAATATTTAATGGAGTCTAGGCCAACTTCTACAAAGGACATAAAATTACGATAATATATAGTAATTTTAGAAATAAACATAAAATGATGCAAGTAAAAGTTATTAACCTAATCAAGGCAAAATTAGTTATAAATAAAATTATAACTAAATTGTCATGGATATAATTTTATTTATAAATAAATCATTAATAACTAAAAATTGCATCCATGGAATTTTATGTATAGTTTTATATATAACCTATTTTTCTCCAGATCTGTTACTACGACACCATAATATTGACCATCTTGTTACTAATACTACACAGTCTTCAAATTAAAATCTACAATCACATGGAGGTCAAATACTCTACTTTCCGCAAGGAAAATATAGGCCCTCTACGTTTAAGAAAATAATAATTCTTGAAAAATATTTAAGTTGAATCAATTAAAGAATAAGTAATCTAAGAGAACTAGCTAGAAAAAATAATTAACTTTACCTGGATAGACAAAATAAGTATCAAAGTGAAGACGGTGTTTGAAGGAGTTATATACTACATAAATGCAAATGTTTCTAAGGAAATTTAAATTTGATATTTATGTATTTCTATTTGATAAGGGAAATTTTTTTTTCGATTTTAAGCTTCTGAAAAATTTAAAAATTTAGTCCTTACAAAAATAAAACAATGTTTTATAAAGACAAGAGTTTCTAAAATAATCCACAAATTAAAAATATCTATTTTTAAAGAAATATTACTCGTACATAACAGCTTGTGTCGATGACGTCTTCAATATATGATATATATATATATAACATATATCTGTTATTTGTGAGTGTGTTTGTACACACAATTGCAATAAATAAGAATGTACTTAATGTATATTATATAGTGTATTGGGGAGCGGAGTTGCTCCGTGGGTAAGGCGCTTTGCAACTAACCCAAAGGACACAAGTTAGTAATAGGGGAAAAATCTGGCGGTTGAGCGTGATCATGAACAAATCTCCTCCTTAAATAATCATTATTAAAAATACATTACTTCCTTTCAATGTACTGGACCTAATGACCCTTCGTGGGTTGTAGCGGTACAGATTTTTATTTTACATTTTCATTTATTATATTATATACATAAGTAATATTATATACATATAGTATTTTATTTATGTATGCATTTATGTATATTTGAGGTCTTTGAGGATCAGTAAATATAAAACAACTATATTAAGGTAAAGCTCAATATAATTGTTTTATTTTTGACTGATGATCAAGAACCTCAAAAATATATACAGTAAAATATAACTAATAAATATAAACAGTCATGAAAAAAAACTACAACACAATATAAATATATATAAATTCATGAAGAGTCATGGGTAGAGTTATTTGTAAGGAAGTACTGTTATTTAAGGCTAATGTTTGTGCAAGGAGGTATTTCCAGTTATATAGTTCATCTGAGAGTGTAAAAGACTGTTGGACTAGTCTACCGGATTAATTGCGTCGAACAGAATCCAGTTTAAGTTAATAATTATCACGCGGAATAATAATGACCTAAAAACAAAAGACTGTCGCCTCAAGGGCCTATAAATCATTCTTTGTAAAGAATAACTACACAATGATGGCGACAACGTTTGGAGAAAGTCGTTTAATTTAGTTTAGTTGATTGGAAACTGGCTACCGCTCTGTGTACCCTCTAAAACCAAATTATCTACTAAATATAGAACGAAGTTTTAGTTGTATGATTAAACATTCTCTGATAAACATCAGAAGGAAATATATGAAAGTTGTACTATAACGATTTTTTTTATAAATCGTAGAATGATTAAGACTTTTATTTTATATTGAGAAATATTACAATCAGACTAAAATTAAGTGCAGTACTTATTAATGATAAATGTCTACATACTTACAAAAAAAAAATGAATGATAGTAAAAAATAAATTAAAAGTAAGTAATAAACCTTTCTAATGATCCTAATCCTTTGGTTCAATCCTTATGTAGTTCCATCCACCTCGACAGCCCACCTCGAAGGTTGAAACGGCAGTGGCCAAGAGACTTGTTGTAAAACAAATATGGACTATTGAAGTTCTGGTAATGGTCAGATTCTCCACACAAGTTGAGTGTTTGCGGCTTTAGCATACTTGCTCAGCCTCCACTGGCTTACTACCAGTGATGCGGCGAGAGGGATGCGCTGGGATCTCAAGAGCTCAGCTCTACCCCTCACATGTGGGGGATAGAGTGGGCTTAGAGATCCTCAGGTCGATTGGGTAAATATTTATATAAGAGTGTAGTAAATGTGACTAGAGATTATTTTATTTTATTTATTTTTTGCACATAATTATTAAACTATAAGTTATTTTTTTTTAGAATTTTATTTATACTGCAGCTAAATGATAATTTCGCCTAAAATACCAGTAATATCTACAATTAATGTTGAAATGAAAAGAAAAATTACTTTTTTACTTAAACTGCTGTTACAGTCTATTCCAAGTCTTTAGATGAAATATAGACACATAAGTTCGCATATATCTAGTTTTAGTTCCCTACCATGTCTAAGTTTTTGAATTTCTGGAAAAATATTAAAGTAGAAATTATTATTAAATTGTTCTGTATCATATTAACAAAGATAATATTTGTATCATATTTTATCTACTGATGGATATAAATAAGCTTAGAGTGAGTAAGAAACTGTTTTGGAAGCACTATTCCTAGATAGGATTAATTGTCCGAAGAAGAGACAAACAATGAATATACAATATAACAGGGACCTAATAAAAGGACCTTGCTCTATAAATCCTGGCTAACAGTGCCTGAAATAAGGGATGAAAGGGACTCTATGAAAAATGTATGATGGTGGCGGTTATATGTCGAGTATAAACAGGCGATTTGTTCCTGGTTCGGAAAATATCCACCCTAGTGTTCTCTACAAATCCAACTACCTCATTGCTTCTTCCCTTCATCATCGCTTTTCTTTCCTTTACCTCCGTTTCCTCCTTATAAACCATTTCCTGTCGGACCCTCCATCATCCCTGTCAAGCATCCTTGACCCTCGCTCCGGAAAATGAAAAGCTGATGGGGCTGCTCGATAAATTCTGCTTCTTATCGCCAAATAGATCTGAGTAAGGTCTTTATCAAAACTTAAAAGGAACTAAGCCATTTATACTAATCTAATACATAGAAAATATTTTAGATAAACATCTCAGGACGAAACGTTAATTAGATGTATAGAATTTTCAATTTTTGAGTAATATAATAATAAAAAAAAAAGAAGTTATAATTGATTTTCCTTCAGTAACGATAAAAAATATGGGTATCTATTTTGTAGGTTTTTTGGTTCGGTACTTGCAAGACCAAGTTTGTGAAATATGGTGATTTGGTCAGTATCACGCTCAACTATCAAGATTGCCCCAATTGAAGAGTACTCACTTGATAGAGGCTGGATAAGCCCCAGGAGAGTCTTCCGCCTCCAACGTGGACCCATGATATAGGCAACAGCTTACAAACACGGTATAGGTAACAACATTACTATCTGCCAAGACAGCCAGATTCGGGGAGATAGGAGCACATTTCATTACTCACAGAGATTTTCCACTCCCGAAGTATTTAAATACAGTATTCAAGATTTTATCGAATTTGCGAACCAGAAGAGAATAGCAGTGGCTGTCTTCAGACTGCGTCCTGAGTGGAGATAACCGGCAATCACATATTTACATGTGCGGTAATGGCGGACTTAATTTCAGAAAGGAATTACGTGGACAAAGCTAAAGTATACTCCTCTGTTCGAAACAAAATGGCAGAAATGCCTCTTTTGGCGTAGAAAAAAAAATATAAATACCTTTTATTAGATTAAGATGTCAGAATCATTTAAAATAAGTTGAAAGATGAATTACTTACAATACTATTCAGATAAATTAATTAGTTTCTTAAATTTTAATAATAAATAAATTTGTTGTACATGCTAAAACAAAAATGTTAAAATATCATTTTCATCAAATTTAAAGGCTGGAATTCGCATCATTAGAGAAAAGTAGGCCAATTAGTGTGAAAATAGTCAAGTATCAACTTGACCAAGCTTCATTACTTTGAATTTTGTATTTAACTGTTACTTTTGTTAAAGCTTGTATTTACCTGATACTTTTGTTAAAGCTTGTATTTAACTGCTACTTTTGTTAAAGCTTCTATTTAACTGCAACTTTTCTTAAAGCTTGTATTTAATTTTTTGTATTTAAAGCTAGTTATTTATTTAAAAATTTATGACTAATACAATAGTACTGGAGCAGATTAGATGCTGGAGAGATGAATGCAGTTTTCCCGAAAAGTTGAAGATTAAAATAAATCGAAGCAAGGAGAGATTTGCCTATTATCTTGTCTATCTTATCTTGTCTGTAATAAATTATTATTATCTTGCCTCGTCTGTTTTTCTTAAAACATCTTTTACCTAGTTTTTAACCTTACCTAATCATTAGAATTGTTAATTGAAAAAAAAATTGATAATGAACCAGGCTGATTTTGTAAAGCAAAGCTTCAAATAGAGAAAGGCGTACCTGCACCATAGGTAAGATAGAATCAAATCTCTCCTCTCTTTGATTTCACGTCTTCATGTGCGAATGGCCTACAATAATATGAGTTTTGAGGAAAAAAAAATCCTTTTACCTCATAATTTGGAGATCTAGTCCCAAAACCGTTGGAACTAAATTGTATAAATAAAAAAATTAAAAATTTATAAAATTCAACGCCTCATTCCAATGTTAGATAATAACTCATTTTTAAAAATAAATGTGTCCTATGAAAATAAAATATTCAGGATGAGAGCCATGTTTGAAATATATGAAAAAAATAAAAATACGTATGAATAATATTTGATAAATTATTTTATCTTCCTATTCTGCCTTTAGGTCATCTTGAACCTTTTAGGGAAACTTCAGCATCTAATTTGCTCCAGTTGTATTAGTCATAAATGTTTAAATGAATAACTAGCCTTAAATAAAAAAAATTAAATACTTCATTAAATAGATTTTAAATTAGCTTGTCTATCCTCCAAGACTTTTTTAAATAAAAACATTATTACTTTCTGAAACCATACTCTACTAGCACTTATAATAATTTATATGAGAATGAGATATAGAATGTTCTTTACAGTAGCTCATTTCAGCGTAGTAGATTAACTAATGGACCGGGCTTAAATGGTCTAAGAAAACCAACCCTAATTTTTATTTGGGGTATCTCATACCAGAATATCAAGGTGTGATTCTGTTCTACTGAACTGATCATAAAGATCAATTAAACAGGTTTTTAGAGTTAGGAAGGATAAAAAAAATGGACACATCTTCAAGTAATTATGTCTATAAAAATTCATTAAAGTAAATTAATATAATAATTATAATTACTACCAAATAATTAAGGTAATTATGTTTTTAAAAGTTTAAATAATGATTTGTTACAAATATTTAACATATAATTAATTGAATTAAATGATACTTGAGACTAATTTGTGATAAATAAAGCACACATCATATCAGACATTACTTTTACTTATTACTCTTTATATCAACTCAACGATTTAACCTTGGCGATTTTCATTCCTTGGTTTTAGTGTTTTAAAAAGATGGTATTTTATATTTTGTTTCGAAGAGGTGTTTGCTAAATGTTTAGTTAATCGTGTACTGCAATAATTCAAGCTACACTTTTCCAAAGTATTGACTATTGTTGTAAATATTATGTACATCTTTAAGTAGCGAATTGCAATGGCATGATCCGTATATGAATTGCTGGAGACTAGAATGGCTACATACAGACAGACACGAGACAGATATCGATCAGAACTGAAGGGGAAGACAGAAGGGGTGGTGCCGTCATGTTTATTTAGGGTTGGAGTGATGGCCAATTAAAATACTATATCCCCTGGGCATGTTGTGCTAATTCGTTGTACAACACCAATTCACCATACTGACAGCTTCTGCTCAGCGTCTCTTCTGTTGGATGTCTTTTTTAGTGGCCGCGTTATCATATCTATCTCGGAATGAAAAAAATTATTTTATCATCGTGTTCGGAAACTTAAATCGGCAGTGTTCTTAGTTAAAACATGTAATTTAATACGTAAGTACAACTGCTTTACCAATCTGAATATATAAATGAAATACATTTTGCCCAGGTATTATATTAAAAATTAAAGTCTGGTTTAATAATGAATTTTTGTGAAATACTAAATTATATATTGTAAAATTGCAATGCAACCATTGAAATTGAAAAGTAAAACTTGACCTAATGTGCCCCCCCAAAAAAAGAAATATATATATTTAGAAAAATTAGATGACTAAAAGTTTAACACAAGTATTAGATATAGTATATATTAAACCCAGGGATATTTGAATAAGGTGTGAGCTAAATTAGCAAATCATATATTATTTTTTCTGTAAGGAAGGCAAAACGTTACAAAATAAAGTTTCAGTAAAGAAATTATTATTAGTATATAATCATTCAAAATGTAAGTTTCAGTGGTTCTTTGATTCCTTACGTACATAATATATAATTCACGATCCCACAAAATGAAAAACTTGACCCCCACCATGATTAGAATAGGTTGGTCACTTCTAGATAACCCTCCTTATGTCAGAAATGACCAGAAAAAAAAATTCCTAAATATATTTTAATTAGTATGAACAAATTGGATAAGAATCTAACTGGAAACAAACTGAGCAACCATAATAAAATTGTTTATCACAAGTATGAGAAGAAAAAATATTTTCCGATTTGCAATAAACTATTAATTGTTAAAAAATTATTTGCGACAATTTAGGAAAAACTAGTGTACATGATGAAAATATTAATATAAGTCAACCATAGTTAATTAAATCAATGATTGTGGTACGCCAAATTTTAACTAAGTGGAGAAACTTCTTAGAAACTAAAAACATTGCTCTAACATCAAAACTGTACCTCGAGAATCGATCCTTTAGTATATATGAAAGGAGTTTTAGTCCCTCTAGGGCGGAGTGGGAATTAGCATTTGTATATTTGCATCCAGCTAAAAGTACCTTAAGTAAATTACCAAGAGGAAAGGTCCCAAAAGTGTCGCCTGCGGACCCCCTCATCCTATATGATAATGCTGTTAGTACATTACGGTACCTTTTTAACTGTTACCTATACGGCTGTTCCAGCGTCTCTCTTATCATTCTACCCCAGCAGGGTAATTCCATAACTTCAGAACATCTTCCTACATGAGAACTCTGATAATGAATCCTTAACATAATGGATCTAATTTCTATTAAAGCCAGATAAACTTCAATTAGTTCAGTAGCAAGTAATTGGAATCATTTTAATGTGGAACCATCAGAGTGTAAAAGTATCTAGATAAGAAAAATAGTAAAGTTGCGTTGAAGGTCAATGGAGCTTTTTTTGTAAGATTCAACAATCATTATTTTCGCTATTGCACAATAAGAATACTGTTTAAATTGTAATAAAGGGAATAATTAAACGGATTGATTGAGTTTCATTTCAAATCGAGCTACAATCGGCGTGCAACCTACTACTTCCATCCTCCGAAGTAGTCTTACAAATCTTACCTTAAAACATTCACATATAACGAGTCGTACAATACGTCAAAATATCTCAAGGAAATTATGACACCGCCGAAATCCCAGAATTAGATCCCCTACTCTTACATTTAAAACCGTTACTGATAACGAGCATAACATTCGTGGAAAATAATAGAATAAATAGTTATAAAGAATAACAATAAAAGTTACTAAAACAGGAAATCGTCGGGATACATGAGATAAACATCAACTAAATTACAACTTTTTACCATAAATAACAAAGCAAATAAAAAATACTGAATTAAAGCTGGAATTTAAATATTTTCAATGGGCTAAAACAACATATTTTCAGACCCCTCTGTAGGAGCTGGAATAGATTTTATTTATTATTCTTAAAAATTATGGAAAGAATAATTATTTTATTTCTTCGATGACCAAAAACCAATAAGAAAAATTGAAAAAATCTATTTTCACTTTCGGATCTTTTCTGCTGAGTTTTTATATCGGATATTTTCTCCAGTTAATGAACGAAACCAGACACGCATTAAAACCGTAGCTGTTATAAATAAGGACGATGCATTTCTATAATAAAATAACAATTAATAGTTAAGTCTATTTAGCAGGGAATTAGTTTGTAGGGGCTTTGTGAAGGGAGCAGCACAATGGATGCAGGTGGCTCCTGCGCAGGACACAATAGCTGTTGACTCCTACCGCACAGGATAATCCCCGCCTTCCGCTCCTGCCATTTAGTGTCCAGTCTTCGCTGCTCCAGAATAACGAACAGGTGGAGTCTTTTGTGTTATGGATTTCGGTAACTTCACTTAGCCTAAAGTCGGACTTGGCAGGCAAATCCTATCATTGACGAGATTTTACTGTTTTTAAAACTATTTGGCAAACAAATATTGCACTCAAGATTGGAAAAAAATGAATAGACATATTTTGACATAGTAATAATAAGTATGTCAATATACTTTTTGATAAGACTGGCTACGAAATAAGGTTTATTTTCACTTCTCCATATATAAAGGGAAGTAAATTTGCGATAAATATTTTTTTTTTAATCATTTATTTATTGTTATTTACAACTGTATAATATACATACAACAAGTAAATTTGCTGTAGGTGAGATACTGACATGATACAAACATGTGGAGAATCTACCCATTGATAGAACTCCAATAACATTTCTAGGGGAGAAGATCCCGATACCATCTTCGTTTCAGACGCCTAGGAAGATTATTAGGTAATGAAGGAGAAGCCAGGTTAGTAACAATTGGATTTGGGTGGTTGGAAACTTTTCCATGGAAGGAATGGTATCTGATTTTGGCCAAATCGGCAACATATGGGATATTGAGGTCATGATGGATGACTTGATTTGTGACAAAGTTTTTGGACTGTAAGGATTGGATTCGGGAGGAATTTGATGGTTTATTGGAGACCCAATGCTCAACTCCGTATTTCCAGATAGGCCTTATAATAGTCATGTAGATCAGTCTTTTGTAATGGATTGGCAATTTAGACCGTTTGTCTAGTAAATGTTGTAATAGTCGAAATCGACGAGCAGTTTCCTGTCTTTTTAGTTTGTATGAGGATTCCATGTCAGTCATACAAGACATGTATTTCAATATGTATATGGCAAAAATAAAAACAATAGTTTTTCTTGTTCTCTTTATCATTCCTCACGCCACTTACTTTATATATAAAATCTACATACAAGATCAAACAGACCATTTTAATTTAATTCATTAATCAAATTAGATAATTTGGTTAAAAGTAAAATTGCAAGATTTCACACGTGTCTCAACTAACTAAAAACCACTAATGAAATAAAATGTTTTGTGGTTGAATTAATCTCCAAATAAAAAATAAATTATTACGACTTTGGTGTTTTACGAACAAAGTAACCTGAATATATAGAATAGCAATTGTTACAAAAGGTTAAGAAAAATAATCACTATATATATTTTTCTGAAATTTTTATAGTGTAAAACAATTTATTTTAGAATAACTTGAAAAGAGCACGCGTAATTTAATATAACTCATTGTTTTGAACGAATGAGAATATTACTATTACACCAATAATTCGGATAATTATGGTTGAGCTTATTATTATTTATTTTTTTTAAGAGGGGTAAAATAATTAATCATATACTATGGTAAACTGCTTAAATACGTGGTTGACGTCTCATGGCACATTTAGGAGAAATGAATGACACCCATTTCACTTTCTAATACTCTAGATGGATGTATAAATACACACAGACCTCAATAGCAGAGCTAAAAGTTGGGATTTAACTCCCAAAAGGTGTAGTGACTTTCACGCCCTGGATATGATACTTGAATGGTTGGCAGCCAAAACTGAAAGGATTCTTGATACAATAGCCTTGAGCTCTTTGTTATCCTGGATGGAGAGCTCCTGTCAAGGATAGGTAAATGGCAGGGGCGGAAGAAGCGGATTACCCTGCTCCAAGAGTCACGAATGAGAGTGAAATGGCAGATACAGGGGCGGGCAAAACAGTTCTAAATAAGGAAATAATTTTATTATGACTAATTAACTGTTGTGTATTAGGATGTGTATTATGACTACTAAACAAAGTGATTTAGAGAAAAATACAATGCCATGAAACCATGAAGGTAGTGTCAGTTACGGTGATATTGCTTATAAATCAAATATATTAACGTACACATAATAAGACAAAATA
This sequence comes from Halyomorpha halys, assembly GCF_000696795.3. Lineage (NCBI taxonomy): Eukaryota > Metazoa > Arthropoda > Insecta > Hemiptera > Pentatomidae > Halyomorpha > Halyomorpha halys. The sequence continues at coordinate 224,054 of NW_027109240.1, read as the reverse complement.
AATATTTCTTCATTTGTTAGGGGAACATACGATATAGTCCAGTCTAGACCAACCAAAAGTTTGGTGATTAAAAAATTAGTAAACAATTTTCAATCGGTTATTTTTCTCCAAATTCTGATAGACATTGCTATAATACTCAGAATGTTATAAAACGAAACAGATGGTCTGAAATGATTCTCTATAGAAAAAAACCAATGTGTGTTTTACCTGTTATCTTAAAATACTTAAGTGATATGCTAACTGGTGCATCAAAAGCTCCATTAGAAATAAAAGGGGAATGAAAAACCAACAAAGGAAATCTGATAGGCAGTTTGTCGATACAACAGATAGGCAACACAGGGATATTAAGAGCAGCTTAATGAGCTTTGACCAAAGAGATTGAAATTCATAAGTGTCATCCAAGCCTCGACCAAACAGATGGGTAGGGGTAGCAGATGTCCGATCTTAAACTGAGATAGCGCCAGTGGCTCGGCTTACATCTTAATTTATTGGCCGCAGGGCTACCTCAAAGAATGAATCGCTCCATAATGAAAACATTTAGATAAAATCAGATCAAGACACCACTGGGACCATTTGTCATTATTCGTTTAAAATTAAAAGCTAAATATGTACATAAATAATATGATTATTTATACGGTATATAAAATTTGTTGTTGTTGTTGTTGTTTGTTGCTTAAAGGCGTAAAACCCTCTGGTCATCAACGCCTATGGCATGATAAAAGTAAAAAAAAA
>NW_027109240.1:211327-219057 GCF_000696795.3 Halyomorpha halys | reverse complement strand
AATTATATTTTTTTTTATTTACATAATTTATAAGACATCATACATTTTGAGTTTTTTCTCCATATTTCAGGACACCATGCATTAAAATACGTTAATGCGTTGTCTATTATATCTAAAGTAAAATTATTTGAAATTGAAATTTCCAAATAAGTCTTGTTCATAACTTTTTATTTTTAATCTGATTTACTGTAAGACCCAGCTTACTCATGATGGAAATTCATCGACGGCAGCAACATGGCATTACTGACTTCATAGACGTATCCACCAGCGCAACTAAAAATTCCTGATTAATCTGCCCAATTAATAAGTTTTGACAAAAATACTATTTATTTTTCAGTCATCGTGGATTTTATTATTTATAATAATGTATGAATGGCGTTAAGGTATGTGAGCTGCTTCTTGTTCTGTGTCCACTTTATCCCCATTGATTGCAATATAAATTGTCTCCCTCTTTCTTATAGTATAAAATTTTAATTTGTGTAGTACTTTGATATTTTCAAAGGCTATTCTATGTAGCTGATTTTTGCTATGGTTTGACAAGCAACGCCATAGTTCCTAATTAAACGTTTTTAAAATAAGAAAGTGACATTTCCTGGACTTTTCACCAAATGGAACGTTAGATTGATCGTTTCAATTGGAATTTTCGGTCAATAGGCAACCTGATATGGGCTGCCCATAGACCGATAATTCAATGCGCAACCTAGTGGCTATCTGATCTTCTGGCTGAGTGTGGCTCTTATTATATCTAGGCGATGAACATAAGTCCCTTTATGGTTTGTAGTTGTATTGGGGGAGAGGGAGAGAAAAGGATAAGAAAAAGTAACAAACAAATTAAGTGCTTCATGCAGGAAAGAAAGTTTTTTAAAATTGAAGTGGATTTTGCCAGTATTTGTAAAATGCGAGACAAATTCATTTTTGGCACCAATGGATTAGTTTTGCCTCTAGATTCTTAACCAGTACCTCAAGATTCGAGGGGAGTTTTTAAACAGTTCTAGGGTTAATGATTTAAAGGGATTATAAATTAGAGAAAAGTTGGTCGACTCGCTCACTCGGTGCCGATGACTCCTCGAAAACACCCCACATACACGCCGCTCTATGTACTCAGGGTCCTGAGAAAGCCGAGGACACAATTGATTTATAATGCTCCGAGACGAATGACTATCCATTAGAATTGGTTTCTCGGATCATTTAACCCGCCTCTGACTATTCACTACATAGTGCTCCTAATACACCGCTCAGTCATTACACATTAGGGGGTCGGGTCTTTTACATTTTCTGACCACCGTCCGCGATCATTCTTCCACAGGATCGATTCGGAGTAGTTCATCTGCATCCTAGGAGGGTAAGGGGGCGAGGAGGGGATGGTAAAGTGAAGAGGTCGAAAAATCTACACTTACTAAAACGAAAACGACATTAATAGTCAAATATATTCGACAGTACATTAGTAACAAAAAAAAAATAATTAAGAGCAGATGGGTAGGCTGAAAAAGTAATCGGATTTGTCATCTGTGGAGTCGTTAGTACTATAATGAATGACATTATATATTTTACTATTATTATTTTCGGTACATTGGGTATGTGTATATTCTAATAATCAACAATAAAAATTAGAATGTAAAAAAAGTTATAGCTATTTTTGTGATTAACAAACACAAAAAAAAACATATGACCAGGGAAAGCGAAGATTATTACAACAAAAAAAATTGTATTTTCTATTCCTATAAAAATTCGTAGTTGAGAGTTTCTAGAGGTGGGTATATCAGATATAAATTTTTTCCAGCCAAACATACAACGAAGCCGTAATGCAGTAAGGGAAGATCAAGTGATCTCGACTTTTCCGAATCGGATAAGCGATGTCTTAACTTTTTCCTTTCTCCTTCAGTTATTTAAAATATTATTTAATATTTTGCATGTGTCCATACAGTTGTTGATAACAATGGAAATTGTTTTTTACCAAATAAACAAATTTAAAGATACCTTAGAGGAAAGTTTTTAAATATTTCTCATTTAAGCACTGTCAGAATATTAATCTTATTCTAGGGAATAAAACCTAGACGATATTAAAGAACATTTAATTTTACATTTACATAATAATAATAATAATAATAATAATGAAGGGCTAACGAACCCGAAGGTTCGATCCCGATACCACCAATTGCTATCTACATATATCCTTCCAGCTATGCTCCTCCAACTCCAATGCTACTAAATCAGTTTTAACGCAATCTACGTTTCGGTCTACCCATCGTACGTTTTACATTTACATAATGAGATAAATCAAAATTGTTTAGAGCCATATTCGAGAAAATCATAAGACTGGGAAAAATTGATTCAATGATGTATAACTTCCGGTTGGTCGATTCCTTCAGATTCATATAAAAAAATGGAAATAACTATATTTTTTATTCTCCCAGTTTTGGAAGTCGTAAGGACATAGGTGATTGGAGTAGTGCTTTAAGAATTAATAAAATTATTTATAAAAGTACAAAGGAGCAGCGTTGTATGAATCTTATCGGACTCCAAAGGTGATTCTGCAAGGAGAAGAAAATGGTTAATCAGAAACAGGGACCATGAGGAAAAGAAATGGGAAAACCAGAACGGAAAGAACAGAACAATAAATGAGCACCTAGTCGTACAAGATGGATATGAGCTAGAAAAAAAAGATGAATAATTTATATATAATCCTCCATCCACATATTTTTGGCACATGAATGTGAATAGTTTGCGGTATGATCTATAGTGCCGAAAATATGTGAGTCGGAGAAAATTGTATATGTTTCTGTTGGACATTTTAAACAATGGTGGTTCAAGAATAGAAAACAATCAAACTATATCTAAGTAAAATTCTTGTCCATTCTATGGTCTGATGTCTACAAGATATTATATATGTAGGTCAGAAATTTTTTTAGGAAACATTAAATAAAGTTTTAGTTAGAGAATTAAAAAGAATATCAGAGTATGTAACTGCATTGCCTAAGGGATTTTATTGTTTTTAGTTTTTATTGCACTGAACTATTAATTTTTATATTTTTTACAAATAGATTTTATTAAGTTTTCAATAAAATTTAATCCTGTAATGGTGAGTTAAGTTTTTATTTCCTTCTGTCAACTTGGCTAATAAAACTGGGCGTGCTAGTACTTTTTGTTACTACTATATATCAATGCTTCTTAACTTAGCAAACCTTTCAGTTATTCTTTTTTTCTGCCGGAGACTAAAAGATATTAACCTAGAAATGAAGCTTAAAAAACTACATTCAATAGTTAAAACAAACTGCCTTTTTAAATAGTTACATAAAAAAAAATGGTTTTTTTTTAATAATTTATTTATAGCTATTTACAACTGTATAAATATATATACATCAAGTAAATTTGCTGTAAGTGATATAATGACATGATACAATCATGTGGAGAATCTACCCATTGCTAGAACTCCAAAAACATTTCTAGAGGAGAAGATCTTGAGGCCATCTTCTTTTCAGACGCCTAGGAGGATTATTAGGTAATGAAGGAGAAACCAGGTTAGCAAGAGTTGGTAGTGTAGAGTTGGTTTGGGTGGTTGAGAATTTTATCATGGAAGGATTGATTTCTGGTTCTGTCCAAATCGGCAACATATGGAACATTGAGGTTCTGATGGATGATTTAATTTGTTACAAAGTAAGGATCATTAAGGATAAAAGAAATGTTACTTGGTAAAATGTCTTCTAATAAATCCTCTGCAATCTGGGTTCTAATTATTATCCAAATTAAAATAATCTCCCTATTTAAGTAAAATCATCTCAAAAATCTAAAATGTAATTACAATACTCGTATTTTCTTTATATTTAAAAGTCTTCGATCTCATTCATCTCTCATATTTTTTGTTCTTTCTCACCTAGTTTTCCACAATAGTTTCCAAATGGTCTATACTCCTGATTGATGTATATCAAATCCTTATAGAATCACCTTATATCTTTAAATAAAACTTTATTAATGAATGGAATATGGTCCGGGTGCGGTAAAAAAAAAATCAAATAGTAGAAAATTATACTATTTAATTGAGCCAACGTTTCGCCCCACGTTGCAGGGCTTCGTCAGGGCTAAAAAAGATACAAACACTATAGTTACAAAAAGAAAAAAGAAAAAACTTAAGTGTAAAATAACAGGGGTATAAAATGAAAAGTAAGATATAATAAAAAAAATAAAGGTTGTAAATAGTAAATGAAAAGGGGGATAGTAACAGATATATAAGAGAAAAAATATTAAAGAAAAACTTTTTTAATATTTTTTGAAACTACTAATACTACTACTAAAGACTTACACCCATTAAACTAAACCCCCTAGCTGATATTTAATGAAGTTATATATAAATTTAATAAATTGATAAAAATAATTATTTATTTGAAATTAACCTATAAATAATTGAAAATATCTGCTATCATCTGTGAAGTAATTGAAGGTGAGAAGGTTGGTATGTGACATTAGGTAGAAATGGAATCCTTGGAAGAATAATTTTCGTCACCGTTTCGACAAACCACCACATTTATTTTTTCTATATCTAAAACTGTTGTTTTCAAAAGTTAAAAATTTGTTTTTTTAGTTTTAAAAAATCATTAAATTAATTTTTTTTTATCAGATTTAAACGTTTTTAACATTTCATATCCACGCTATCATGTCTTCCATTGTCTAGGGATGAAAAATATTAAACAAATCAACATAGATTTATTCATCATAGACCATTTAGGAAGTAGTAATCAACAAAATGACGGAAGTGAAGAAATGGTATAGAAGTACTAGGAGAGGTTTTTAAGTTTTTAAACTAATTATAAATTCATAAGTTAAACATTTTTCTATTTTAAAAATTCGATTTATATTTAAGAAAAATAAAAAACGATTTTTAAATTAGTTTCTGTAATATTTTGACATCTGATGCTATCTATGGGAGGCTGTAAGAACCTCTAAAGGCACTGAACACCCATCTGAAGTAATGGTTTCATGAGCATCCCTATAGAACAATAAAGATAAAAATAGTAAAGCTATAATTGATGAAAATTGTTCAGAAATTTTACATCCCCCTCCCCCAAATAATTATTGTTATGTATATGTATACACAATATAGGAAATATGTAATTTTTTTTTGGAAAAAATTAACGAATAAAAACATTACACAGTAAATTGTATTTTACTTTTTAAGTATATATAAAATAAATGCTTCCAGTTCATTGTCGGGTAATACAGTTTATTGATATTATAAATATAAAATCTCTAATATTTGTATTTTATAATATATATTCTAATATTAAATATGTAATACAGAAGATTGTCAGATAGTATAGTTTAATAGTAAAAACAGTTCTTTTAATTTTGTAAAAATTCAGCTTCAGTCGAACTCAGAGGTGCTTGATTTGAAGAACTTCATTTCTACCCATAAACACAATCTTCTTATGTTGTGATTTGCTTATGTTAAAATAATGCACAATTTCTTCATATTTTTAACATAGATATTTTTTAAGTGACTTCTTTTTTTTTTTTTTTTTACCACCTTTATATTTTCAATAAAGGTCAGAAAAAAAGCACAAATTCTTCATATTTTAACATAGATATTTTTTAAGCGACATGCCATTTTTCAATTTCAGGCGCTTTTTAAATATTTCTCGATTTAACTATCTCAAAGTTTCCATTTTAAACTAATATTTCAAAAGTTATATAGGAGCGTCGCTTCCGAGGGTCTTAGCGGGCGGGCCCGACGGGGTAGGATTGCCTTTTTTTGTGTTATGATCTCCTTCCTCTTCTGACATTGTGACATGTCGTACATCGACCAAACTACTCGCTATAATTTTCAATTAAAAAAGTCAGATAAGTAAGTACCATAGAGGGCGGGAGTGGAAGGTTTCATGCACTTTTTCAATTTCAGGCGCTTTTTAAATATTGCTCGATTTAACTATCTGAAAGTTTCCTCTTCCAGATTTAAACTAATATTTCAAAAGTGATATAGGACCGTTGCTACCCGGGGGTCTTAGCGGGGGATGTTTACTGAATCATATTTCATTTTTCTATAAATCATCTTTTCAGAAGATTATCTAAAAAATTAAATAAGAAAGTCAATTTATTCATAGTGGTTACAAATATAATTGAAATATTTCATAAAAAGGATATATTATGGACAAAAATAAAGATATTATGAAGAAACCGTATTTTAAAAACCTACCGCGAAAATTGAAACAATACATACAACAAACAAAACACAAAATATACCACTAATAAGCAGAAATGAACGATTCTTCATCAGTTATCAACAATAATATTCCCAGAAAAAAAAAAATGTAGTGAGTGTATTTCCGCATTTAATTTTCACTGGGCTTTCTTATTTACCAATGCCGTGAATTTTTTTTAGCCCAGTAAGAGTGCCGCCAAATATTTTAACCCAACAAGGGTGCCGCGAATTTTTTTTTAGTGCAATAAAAAAGTTTAAATTCAATAATCTGTAGTACTAAACGTGTCTCAGTGGTTGCACAAAAAACAATCGGTGGAATTAGTGAGAGGATTATATTGTAAGGAAATCTGTACAACGGCTTCCTACTTGTGACTGACTCAACACCTGGCTTCATTTCTGGTTTCCACTCCGGATTTTAGTCTATTAAATATTCTATTGCAGTTATATTCATTTCTTGTCCGTTGTAATGAACAATGAATTTTCAGAAAACCAAATAAAAATAAACAAAAATTTCTTAATGTTTTCAAATAAATTAAAAAAATGTCCCTTAGAAAAGATCGATAACGGTTGAAAAACAAATTACGGTTTGGTCCCGTTAAAAAGAAATAAACACAACTATTGTTGAAACTAGGTCAGTCTCTGGCAAAGATAAAACATCGAACACAACAAAGTTGACTGATTCATGCTTAACAAATTTCATATTGGTTATTCATACTCTGTAATAAGTTCGAAACAGAGCGTTATTAGTCATGTTTTGAAAATACTCTGGTCATAATAAAAATATTTTATCTCAACATTATAACTAAATAAATTAATGTAATTGAACCTTGGCTTACCCTGTACAGTTCAGAGACAAACACCTTAGGCAGTATTTATGTAAAAGGGACAAATAAATATGACTGTTTAACAAATAACACAAAATAAATGGAAAATTGTGCCTAATAATAAGTAAGAATACATTAATTTAGTTTCTCTACTCAAATTAGTTAACATTATATTTTTAATGTACTTATAAAGGATAAATGTATCTCAAAAATTCTGAAAAATAAATATAGAAGTTGCTTGAATTATAGAGGACGCGGATATTAATTGTGTACTTCTATCTGAGGGCGATCCATGGTACAGACTACTTAGTAGTATCCCATAGTACAATCACATGACATAATCATGTATTTTTAGGAATGTTTTAAGGCATATTGCTCAGAGATTGTATTCATTATAAGCTAACTTAATATATATATAAAACAACTACTGATTTATGCATACCTTTTTGATGGAAAATGATCAAATGCAATATAGAAAAAATTACTTTTTTATCATTCAAACACGCAACTGAAAGGGTCATAGCTACCTTAGTCAGACAGACAATTTCCCCAGAACAAACATATTTATGTTGACACAAAAATTAATTTTTCCCCAGTAAAACTTTTTTTTAAGCTGGCCCAAGGTATGTATATATATATATAGCCCGTCATCGGTCGCTAGGTCAATTTAACACGGATGGCCGCACGTGAGAATTTTTCTCACATTTCTTATTTAG
>NW_027109240.1:200979-211277 GCF_000696795.3 Halyomorpha halys | reverse complement strand
TTATATATATATATGTCCCCTATACATAGTAATTCGTAAAAAAATTAATTTATTCAGTCTTTGTATTTATCTTTGAAAAATAGTTCAAAGTCAGACGACATATTAAAACAAATCGATTATATTGAAATATAAAACTAATTGAATAGGTATAAGTGGTAGTAATGATTACTGCCACAACTTATTGAGAAGGTGGACAAAATTTAAAATTTCCCAACTTACCGGAGGTCTGGGGAGTATTTACCCTTTTCCTAAATATTTTTGGAAAACTGACCTATCTAAATATTCATAATAATTTTGAGAATAATAACCTCTTTGAATAATAAATTACTATATTTTTCGGAATTTGAAGAAGGTTATCTCATCTCAAATTTACTAACTTATCGAATTTTTGAAATTATTGGTGGAGATGATACCTCTACATCCTTCCCTCTGGTAAGAGTTCACATTAGCTACTTCCAACTCAGCGGGTAGGTACTCATTATGTGATAGTAATGTAGATTAAATCCCGGAGTTAGTCATATTTAACCGAAAGAATACAGAGGTGACCGATTTTATGAAGATAATTTTTTTTTTTTTTTATTCATGGATAATATATAGCCAGGATATCATCCAGTTTTTATTATATTTTTTAAAAACGACGTTTAGATTCAAACACATAGATAATCTTCAGAATAACTACATTAGTGGAGATTCTGTCGAATTATGTGCTAGACCGCCAAGTAGGAGTTGATATGAACTAGAGCCAGAATAAATATCAGTTATAAATAACACTAAGAATACATGTTAATGGTTAATATTTGTAATTATATAAGAACGAACCAATTGGTATGGATAAATTATTCTGTGCTCAGTTATATGCATAAGATTTTCTTTATAAGTGTTTGTTATATGCATAAGAATCACTTATAAAGAAAATTCAAAATGCGTTCAGAAAAAGCCAAATGGAATTCACTTAACTAGTTTATTCAAGATGAAGCAGACTACAATTAAATATCCATAGAATAAAACTAGATCCATTATCAATCTAAGACCAACTACTACATACTGATTTTCTGTAAAGGATCTCTTAAAATAACAATAAGAGTATTAATAAGTTTATTAACAGTAATGAAATTAATCTTACTTGATTTAAAAGCATATCTTCAGTTATTGCAGGTATGTGCACAACGAAAAACACTATCCATATTGAAACAGAAAAAAAACTAGATATTTGAGCGGAATCTCAGCAGTGACACCAACATTAATTTTATAAAATAAAAATTAACTTTTCGTAATCGAATAGAAATTTAAATTGGTTTCCAATTACACTTTAATTTAGCAAAAACTTAGCGCAAACAATAAATATTTAAATTGATTCTGTTCGGGAATCTAAAATAAAGAAATGAATATAATGAAATGAAAAAAAAAAAGTCTAATAATTGATTCTTATTTGGACCGGGATCCCAGAAAATATTTAATATTTAAAAAATTATGATAAAAAATATTTTAAATAATTAAATCACTATTCATATTTAAGATCCGCAATACTTTATATAGTAGTAGTTACATACTTTTCCATCAGGTTATAATCAGGGATTAGCCCAGCATTCGGCGGGATTTGCAAATTTTATTGTAATGTAAAAATACATTAGTCCAGAAGTGTTCGGGATTTTAAGTGTATTTAGTTTATTGTTTCAGTTTAACAAGTTCTTCAATGTGAAAAATATGCACATATTTTTTTGGTAAGAATCTAATTTATCTAAATTTGTTGAACAAAATATTTCTTTGAAAGTAGTTATTAAACTGTAATTGCCTGTTATTTAACTTTATTGTTTTAAAAGATGTTATTGAATAAGTTGGAGAAAAATATTTTATTTGTCCATGGCTTTGAATTGGCCTTTAAGCAATTAAAGAACTATACAGTAATGACTTGGTGTAGCTTACTCAGTATGTATGACTCTGTTTAGAATTTATAGTCTTAAAATGTACTAATATTGAGTAATGGCTGTGAAAATTAATTCATTTTTTTAAGTAGAGTTTTTCAATGGCACTAATTTATGATATTTTTTCCTTCTGGGCTATTTAGGAGCCTTATTATTTCTACCTTTTATTTTTTACTAACTTTGCATTAGTAAAATATTCCGTACGATGTTTCGGACTCTATCCAATTGCTGCTTTTTCTTTTTCATTATATATCATTATATCAAGCGTATTTTATTTCCTAATTTGTTTTTTCTATCAATATCATCAAATATTTATTTAATTGTCACTTTTTGTGTGGTTTCTAATAGAAATTTTACCATATTTGAAGCCTATTTTGTACATGTCAAACATTGAAGGAAAAAGAGATTATAAGTAGGTACAGCTACAAATAAAGAGGAGAGCAACTGTCAATTAGTGTTACATAGTGATAAAAAGAATATATCAGAAATTACATAACTAAATATGGGACTGGGTAGCTCATTAGTGTGGCATTATGCTGCAAACTGCAAGGACCCCCTGAGTTCAAATTCAGATGAGACAGATACTTATTTTCTGTTTCATTATAACCGTGAGTCAGTCCTGTGGGCTCAGGAGCCTTTTGAAGTTTATTTGAACAAAATTTTACTATTTTAATAAACATGTATTCTAATAGGGTGTAATTCTTATTTTTATATCTTTTTATAGTTTCATTGAATATTACAAACAATTTGTTAAGATTTTGCTAACTTTAATTTTATTGTATTACAGTCTTTTAAATATCATAGTGTGCTTAAATAGTATAATTGATATTTATTTGTTAATATTTTCTAGTTTTTAAATTTTACAATAATGCTTATTTCGATTACATTCTTAAACAATCTTTGGAATGGTAACTTGTAACAAAGTTTGATTAACGAAATTTAATATTAAATAAATATTTCATTTTATTGGGTTTAACAGCTTATTCATAATATCTCATTACACTAGGACTAGCTAATACAAATCGTTGACTTTCTCCTCCTTGAAATCCCCGCATTGTCTCTCTTCTTTTGGCAACGGTGTTGTAATAGAAGGCCTGTGGAGGGCAGTCCAGTCACCAGGAAACCTAAAAGAACAGAAAAATAACATAAGATCCAGTTAATCAGATTTAGCTACTGACCCAGCCATAAAGTGGCTAGTGCTTAAATATTTTAGTTTTCAATGATCACTAAAAAGTCATTATGTATTTACTAATATGTGTAGAATTATTATGATAGTAAATTTTAAAACGTTCATCTTGTGCCTTACCTGTATTTACTCTGTTAAGGATGTTCAGCATCATAGCAATAGTTCATTCATTATTCACAGTGATATTATTATTATATTTTTAATATGATTTAGTTTTATAAATTACAATTAATAATACATAAATAGAAGCTTATTTTTTTGACCAATTTATGTTTAAATAATGGTTAAAAAATAAATGTGCATCTTTTCTTTTACATCCTCTTTTCTTTTACATCCGAAATCCTTGTCCCTCTTAGCTATTAAGAGTTTAAGACTTTCATCAACTGTTTGCTTAATTTTAAGACATAAAAGATAATCTTTCAACTCTGGGTTTAATAAATTATTTAAATACTACTAGGTATTCACTTTAACTGACTGTTTAATTGCTTTATGTATTGTTTACTGGAGATTTCAACATATTAAACCTAAGAGTTTTACATACCTTGACCCAGAAGACATATTACACTGCATGTACAGAGGAGCTTCTTCATATAGCTTATTGAGAACTTCTGCTCTCAATGGATTCCATTCTATTGCATAGTACGATTCTGATATAGGTAATTGGGAACCTGTTGCTTGGTCTTCAAATCTATCAAAAATCATACTTTGTTGTTATAAATAGTGACTTTTTTTTTTTTTAATTTTACACATCAAAATGATAAAACAAATATATAAAAGTTAAAATAAAATAAAAAGTTCCATAAATAATTGATTTACCATTTAAAGATACCCCAAATATACACGCAAAGTTTTAAATAAGTATTTATAATAGCAGTTACATTCAGACCTTAGTTACTACAGGTCTATCCTTATTCATGAAGATGAAACGGTCTTAAATTACCCAGCGAAACTAAAGGATTAATACTAACAGATGCATGTAAACAAAAGACAATTGCCATTTGACTTATTTTTATTTAACCAGCTTTATTTCTTAAACAATATATTTAAATTTTCGAATAACATTAATGAGTTTGGCTGAAAAAATTCAATAAGTGTCATTTCATAGTTTTAGTATGCATTTTAGAATTTTTAATTTTATACTTTTATTCTATGTTTTTTCTACAATAATATAAATATTTTTAACTGTATATTTAATCTACAGGATATGATGATTTGATCAAATCATACAACTCAGAGAAAATGTTTTAGTTTTTCTTTTTAAATAAATTAGTTTTTTAATGAACACCGATATTTTGGTTTTGTCGATATTCTTCAGAGCTATAATACCAAGTCAGGAGTAGTACAAGAATAGAGTAATAGAAAATCGAATGTGAAAATTTAAGCTGTAAAAAACAATTTTATAAATAAACCACAAATTATTTGATTATGGTACACAGATATATGTGATAACATTTTAGTACTTTGACATTTTAACGCTTTTGTGATATTAAAAATTCCAATGCTATTAGTATATATTTATGTACTGTAAAATAGTATAATTAGTGTAGTAAAATATTTCTAGAGTGACTCATTATCACTCTATACTGTACTATAATATAGCGAAATCATAAAATACTAAGTTTTTGAGTTCATTCTAAGTGAACTGAATTTATACTACATACTAAGTTGCTGGTTTATTTGAAAATTGCCAGTATTGGAATATGTTGTGTCTATATTTTAGTAATTTGGATTGGAGGAAAATAGTTCTGGTGGTGGTCAATAAAGGTATCAAAATAGTAAAAGAAAGCTACGTATTGTCATATTTATAAATTTCATATATTATAAAATTTATAAATTTTTTATATTTATAGGAAACTATTTATTGTTCTTCGGTTAATTATAAATAGTTTCCTTTTACTATTTTGATACCTTTATTGACCTCCACCAGGGGCCTGTTTCATAATAAAGTACAAACTAATACTATTAGCTTTGTCGATTTAACTTAATACAATTACACTGACTTGTACTTTTTAATTCCTGTAATAGTCATCCCTATTATGAAAAAAATAAGTATTAGTGTGATTAACACGTTGTTTCTATATTTGTATTTTGAACTAATACTATTAGCTTCCATTATGAAACGGGGCCCTGGACTATCTTCCTCCAATCTACTTCATACGGTCAATTATCTTCTTTTAATTTTGTAATTTTAATTTAAATAATTAAATTTCAGGATTATTAAAATACTTATGAAGGGTGTCAAAGTAGTCAGCCAGAGGTTGGTCTGAAATGCTGCTTTTGCAGACCTCAAGTTCTGTACTTGGGTAATAGTAGATATAGTTAACACACATTTCATCAGTTATTGCAAATCCTCCCAAGGTTATGTTCTCTCGAGAAGTAGTATCATACCAGCATTTTGTTTCCAACCAGTCTCCCTGTGGCATACAATTAAAAAGGACAATAGTACAGTGTTATCAAAATCTTTTACTTTTGAGTTTTACTGTCCCTATATTCTCTATAACTACAATTTGTTTTTCTATTACTTATCCTCCTCATTATAATAACAAAAAAAATTTTATATTAATATGATTAACAATAAAAAATAATACCAACTTCGTCAGTTAAAATAAAATTCATTAAAACAATATCACATTTTACAAATATTCAAAGGCCCTCCTTCATAGTTTTGAAGCACAAAATCTACATCTTCTGCATGTGAAATACATTGAAGTCATTTCAGGAACCAAATTTATGTTTAATTTAATATTCTGTTATATTACCATCTGAAAGGTTTATTAAATAATGAAGTTTTGGGGGCATTTCATCATTTCCAGACTTCTCAATAAATAATAAGTTATAATTTTGAATTTCTTGTTCCCTTCCATGTTTAAAGATCAGATGTAATGTACAATTCTTCACAGTAATTGTGTGATAATTAATGTATGGTAATGTTTCAACCCACACTGTAGGCATTCATCATGGCTGATCCAATTGTACTGATCAAGTACCACTTTATCCTGTTCTATCGAATAAGGCCGAGAACTGTTAGGATAATAGCATTTCCACTGTAAATGAGCTTAGGTAAATATGATATTTCTCAATTCTTAGTTCCCATGGGGATTATGAATTAGATTAATCAATGGCTGCTGATAGAAGCTACAGTTCAGAATATTTAATTTCTACAATTACTATTTTTCTTCTATCATTCTGTCCATCAATGTTTCATTCTGAACAGAAATAGCTTTCCTCTTTTATCATAAACAGTATCCTAGAAAACTATTTAAAAAGCAGTGCAGGAAAAAAATAAATAATTTCCAGTAATATGTAATACAGATACAAAATAAATAATTCCAAGTTGATGGTAACATGACAAAAACTGACTTTCCCATTATGTTTGTCCTGAACCTAATGATTATGCTTGTTTTTTTGTTGAAATTTGCAGATTTTCATTAAACTAGGTCAGAATAAAAAGTACAAAAAATTCCTTAAAATAGTTCTATCCCCTAGATTTTTTAAAGAGTGTATATTTTTTTAATCCTATACTACTAATATGATTACCTAAAGCATTACTCAAAAATTACCGTAATTAAATAAAAAGCTAGAAGATTCCATTACTCAATTAAATACTTTTCTTATAGTTTATATTAATATTTAACTGGATTTGTATCAGTCCTAATTTATTTCCCCTCCCTTACTGTTTTTAATTAATCGAAGTGAATAAAATTAATATTACAGAAATATTCATACCGGGAGTACGCTAACAGGTTGAGGAAGGAGTCTGATTTCTTGGAAATGAGTAGAGTAGTGTTTGTCTTGATTGAGAAGAGGAAGCTCAACTCCTTTTCTGTAATGGCGCGTCTCAACCCTGGTCCCAGTCAAATGAGTATGTAATTGGGATGCAAAAACTTTAATACCTCCTTCTGGCAGAGCCTGTAACCAGATTTAAGTGATTATCTGTTTTATAGACAAATAAATGAATGTTTAATCAGGAAAAAAAAGTTTTCACCAATACTAACTGGATTAAATAAGTTAAACTAGTGCTTTTAAATAAAAAAAATAAGGTAGAATACTTACAACTCCTGTACACTGTGGAAGACATGATGCACTTAACTGAAAATTAGGCTGCTTTGGTGGTATGGCCATTTTGTCAATATATTCGAGGCCAAGTTCTATTACAGCTGCATCGTTGGGTCTCAACTTTTTAGTTAGGTACACTCTAAGGCCTGAGTCATCAACCCAATCTAAAAACAAAACTAAATATGAGCTTTTTAATTTAAATACTTAGAAATAGTGTAGGAAATATTTTATCACCTTTTTTTTTATTAAATCAATATTAACAATCTTTGTTTATTTTACACTTGATAACCTAAGTTCGACTTAATATGACAGGAATTTAAATATTTAAATAACCTACAAGCTAAAACCTAATTACTTTGTTTGTGGTCTGCTGTTTACTATCCATAATTGAGGAGTCGGATGCAAGAAAGGCCATAGAATCTGCAATTCTACATACTTACATTCAAACAGTTTATCAAATCATCAATGGCTCTGTGAATTTTTTCTTTGGAAGATTTGTCTTGTTGAAAAACAAATATTTCAAAGGAAAATGTCATTAAACAATTTATTACTTGATGTGATGAACTGTTTGATTGTCACTAAGTTAAAACACAGGTTTGGCATATGTACCATTGCGCCTAACTCCTTAATTTATAAATTTATTTGAAACTATTTAGTTAATTTTCCAACAATGAAAGAAAATGCATATTAATAAATTATAAGTATTCATAGATGTATGAATATTAATGACCAGGTAAAATGGAAAGAAGTACTGATTCCAACATTACAAAGCCAATTTAATTAATAAAAACAAACATTTATGAAAAATAGTATGGACCAAGTTTTTTTTAATATTTGAATAAATATTATTTTTTGTTTAATATTTGAATAAATTCACAGAACTAAATGATATCTAGTAAGAAATTAATGTGTGTTTCAAAAAAATTTTCCTGTTTAAATCCTGTGTTCGATGATATCTGTGTTTCAACTAGTAAAATCATTTTTGAGCCACACAATAAAGTTAATTTTACAAAAAATTGCAGTTGAGTCGTTATTTTTCTGGAGGGAGCGGTGATATGTTATTCTGTTGAGCAAGGAGAGTGAAAACAAGTTTGCATTAAAATAAATTTGTTCATAAATTTTTATTTATTAATGTAACTATTCTTTCCTGGACTTCTTGTTTGCAAATGATGAATATATGTCCGTAGCCACTTTACTTAATCTAATTACACCTCATTATGAATTACTTCTTTTGAAAACTGATTATATTTTAAAAATTAAATAAAAAATATTTGGTTTTTGAAAGAATTGATTTCTATTTAAAATAATTATTTCATTCAAATTAGTACAAATAGTATTTCTCTATACCTGCTCTCATTTCTGGATTGTTGTAATGAACCTCAAGCATAGCATAAGAACCATAATGTGAGCCACCAACCGGCAATCCTGCTTCCTAAGAAATGTTTTAAGTTGTTTGAAATAGCTTTAATTATATTTAATATAAAACTATTACTGATTTTTAAAGGTACAATTTTTTTTTTAAGGTTGCTAAAGAAGTGTTTAGACTGGAGTTAAACTGAACAGGTATGTAAGTTTGATTTAAAATAAATTGGTATATTTTAGTAGTATAGATTATTTATAAAGAATTAAATTTTTTCTGTAATTTCTTGTTGAGTTGATCATGCAATGATTGTTTCTAAATATTAACACTTTTATTAACAACATATATATCAGTTAATGTAAATAATATAACATTACTATTCATTATTGAAGATTTCTGAACAGTAAGAATAAAATTCTATGTTTATGGCCTAACTAAATTTACTCCTGAAATAAGTATTAAAATGAAAAAAAAAATAAGATTACCAATGGATAAGAGAATGGAGTTGCACCCATGGCCCATGCTGCCATCACTTTTTTACAAGCCTCCACAGATTTTGGTTTCTGTTCGCACCTTCCTCTACATTAATATAAGATAATAAACTACATTATTAATTTAACGGATGTCAAATATTTTTGTTTGATTAAACTATAAACTTTACAGATTAGCAATATAGATATAAGTCCTTGATTATAAAAGAGTGGAGGTAACATTGAGAGGTTATTAGACAAGGGTTTTAAAAATTATTTATGTAATTTGCTGAGGTGGGCTCACACGGAAGACAAGCATTTCTAAACTTCATCATTGCGTATTTTTTTTATGGCTTCATTGAAAATTCAAAGTATTCGGTCATTATTTTGCTGTTATGAACAATAGAAAGCTACTGCACTGTCATATTAAATATTGTGTCAGAGGTTTGGCTGTGGGATTCATAATTGGCTTTTCCGAGATATAAAAGAAAAGTACAGTATGCAATAGCACCACCGTCACTTTTTAAAATCTTTGTCCGTTAGCAGTGTTATCAATTATTGCTACGCTCAATGTGTAGCCGAGTCCTCAGGACTCCAAAAAAAATCTTCTGTATTAATGTTATTGAAATATTTATTTATTTTTCTTTGTGCAATTTATAATAGCATTTAAAGAAACAAACTTATATATTTATAATCAGGTCAGTGACATAGTGAACTTTTTTTTACAATATATAATCTGGCTTTCATAGTAATAATGTCCTATAAAAACAATTATTTCTAGACATTCTGGGCGAATTGATGCAGTTTTAATATTTTAATAATACTTTTATTTATTTTTTTTTTTTATGAATTGAATCATTCCATGTTGGAAAATCTTGAGAAGTTGAAGTTTGAAAGTTGAAATTATTATCATTAATTTATGATATTTTGAACCATTCACTGTTTATTATTAAGAAAAAAAAAGGTAGTTAAGTTTTAAATTAGTTTTTGGATGAAACTTCTTCTAATAAAAAATTGTTAATGAACCACAAAGTGTATAATCAATGTACAATTATTTAAGCCTATCAATCATAGAAAAATAGATTTATAGCAACCCGAAGATTGAAGCCCAGGCTGCAGGAGATGGTGTTTTTAGTTCTCTGTTTATCAATTCTGTTATTGTCATTCTAAATTTTATTTCATTTTTTCTCTTCATATTTTTCTTAAATTAACTTTTTTTTTCCATTAGAAGTCAATTATTTATTTTGTTTAATCCATAAATGTCATTAACTTTACTTTTATCTTTTATTAAGAATTATTATTTT
>NW_027109240.1:169796-200514 GCF_000696795.3 Halyomorpha halys | reverse complement strand
TCGGAGGATTATCAGGGATTGTTAAGGATGAAAGATTAAGAGTTAATGGGTTAGGATGGTTAAGGAGTTTGGAATGAAAAGACACATATCTGTTTTGGGTCAAATCTGCAACGAATAGGATGTTATCTTTCAAATATTAAATAATATGTATTCATTAAAATTATATTTTTATGATTAATTGCAATCCTATATTGCAGCACATTCCTAAGAAAGATTATATTGAATAAATATCATTTGCTTTTTATGACATTCTTCATGTATTGTTTCAGAGAATGAGTATTTATTATGAATGAGGAGAAGATGGTTGGGAGTGCGGTCAATGAAAAACACAAATAAGTACGATTAACTTATTTGTGTTTTTCATTGACCGCACCCCCAACCATCTTCTCCTCATTCATCATCCACGGTCAACTATCTCTCATAATTATGAGTATTTATTATGTTTTTGATTTAATCCAGTAATAACATAAAAGTTGAAAAAACAATTTGTGCTTCTGAGTATGTTTTAGTTAGTCAGTTTAATATCTAAAATATATTTGTATGACAGCTGTCTTTTTTTTTCTGGTTACCAGTTTACACAATTACCATTCATTAATAACGTCTGTTGATATACATTTTATATTAAATTTGATTGTCAGAGAACTTTTATGGGAATCAGATTTTGCTAACTTATCAGCTGTTTTTTTCAATTTATTATATTTTGACGCAATAATGACAAAGTTTTGAAAGCTCAAAAGTATTTGAAATTTATTTCAAAAAGTTATTCATCTTTAACACACTTCAATAATTTGTATAACCTTTATTGGTCTTGGGTCATTACAGAATAATTCGAAAAGTTTTTCATCCGTAATTAGGAAGAAAAGTTTGTACTAGACTGTAAATATTTTTTTGATTGCATCATAGTCAACTCAAAAAAAAAAATTGTCATTGCATTTATTTTTACCTTTCTAAACCCTCAAATTTTGTTTTTGGGTCATTATCAGAAAATTTATAAATTATAAGTCTGGTCCATTTTCAACCTCGGTGCCAGTCATTGGGAAAATATAAGAACTATTCCACTTCTTTGATAGTAAATAAAAAAGATGTTTTTTCACTCCCTTATCATGTCTGAACCTTTAGATAAGGCACTTTCAAAAATTGTTTTTGATCTACAATTAATTGTTTTTTCAAATCACTAACTGATTTAGTGAATTATAACGTGGGGATGCTATTAAAAAAAAAAAAAAAAAAAAAGCCTCATTATTTATTGTAGTCATTCAGTAAAAAGAAATAAAATTTGTACGTCCAGGCATTTTTGTATAACTCCCTCATTTTAACATTTTTTTAAACCATAAATAAAGGTACTACGCCACTGAGAATTTTTCAACTTGAAATCATGATTTTTATTATTGAGATTTCAGAAAGTGAAATCTACGCATCTTCAGATAATGATCCTATCAGATTTGTTTATAAATTTTTATATTTTGGAATTTATTTATTCTCTCACTTCAACACTTACCAATAATGTGGATGCATTTAAGGAAGTTCTTAATGAATTGAAAACAAATGTACTTTGAGTTTCAATGAATATCAAGTTATTTTGATTTCATTGTGAAGAGGAAGGTAAACTTCTCGAATGTCATATCCATCAAAACCAGAATGAGCAGTAAGCGATATCGTAAAGAAAAATCTTGAGGAATACTACGCAAAATAATCTGAGAAGTAAAGGGAGGCATTTTTAATTCAAATAAACTGCTTCAAAATACTTACAGGGCATGACTTCCTCCAGCAACATCTCTATAGAATTGGAGTTGTGGAACGCTCTTTACACCATGAAGATATGACCAATTTGACATATTGCTGTTTATTTTAAATAGTAGGTGGCATATCTGACACAAAAAAATGTTTTATTTTTATTTAAAATAGTACATATTACTAAGCTAGTACTTTAGACTGTAGTTGTTTTCTTTTCTAAGGACGTCCTAGAGACCATCCTAAAACTATTATCGTTGTTAAAAATTAACTCAAGTTCACTTTTAATTCCAATCTATATAATATCTCAAACAAAAAGCTGTTTGTCAGATGTGCTTGTAGATATATTAGGGAACTTAAGAAATTGACTCTTAAGACTTCTTGAGAAAATCTATGTTATACTGTGCTGCAAGAAAATTTATAGTGGCAATATCAAAATAAATACCTGTGATAATTTAAAAAAAAAATTTGCATTGAACTCTGTTAATAATTTAGCTTTGTTTGTAATCTTATTTAAATTTATGTGCGTTTTCTCTATGTCACATCTTTTAATTTTATTAAGTAATTATAGTAGTAGGTCTAGACCTTGCTGTGCCCTGTGTGATATGTTATTGCAGGCCTAAGGGCAATTCCGAATTCGTAACCTTAAATAAATAGTTGATATAATACAAAAGAAAAGTATTTAACTTTATCAAAAGAAAAACAAATGTAAAATTAATATTGCATATATGTGACAACGGGTAAAAATCACTATTATGGATGAATTTAGTTCTGCAAAGCAGTTGTATTTAGTTTAGTACTATTTTTATGACAGCTTATATGCTCTATAATTCTAGTTTTAGGTTTTTTTGCAAGCCTCTATGTGTAACTATTATAATTTTGTTTTTTCAGTGAATAAATTAAGTTTTGTTTTTCAACAGTTTTATGTTGTCTTTCACATAGGATAATTAAATGTACATTTTGTTTTTGTGGCAAATACCTATTTTCACATCATTAAGATCACATATTTGACTTCTGAATTTGATGTGATTTTGAAATTTTGACAAAGAAAATTGAAGATAGGTTGTTTAATTACAAAACTACGATAGCTTTCATTATAAAATAATTATTGCAACAATTTGTAACAAAAATATGTGTAAAAAGTTAAATATTAGAGATCTAAGATAATAATCATTAATTTACAATATTTTGAAATATTTACAATAAATATACATTTTTTTTCTCTAAAAGTATAAGATTAGGGTTGTATACATAATACTTACAATAAAAAATAATAAATAAATAAATTGAGAAATTTTCATAGAAACAATAAGTGAAATTTCTTCATAACAATATTGTCTAACTGCTCTTTTTTTTTTTTTTTTTTTTGTGACTGTGTCAGATAAAATTATGATGTTTTCATGTTAATCTAAATTACAAGAGTATTTGGGTCATCATAGGTAGCTACAGCAGTTGGTATATGTAAAAAATCTTCAAAATAATTATTGTAATTACAACGTAATAGGATATTCCACAGTTTATTATTGGCATCAAAGGATGAAGTTTCAATAATGCTGTTAAAGAAAGAAATTAGCTGTTCTTGAAACTGAGAATCTAACTTTTCAATTGTTTCAGTATAAACAGCATGATTTTCAAGATCGAGAATCGACCCAAGAGATATAACAAAGTCACAAAATTCCTGACAAGTGCAAATTAAATTCTGGAAAAGAATAATAAGATCAGGTGCTGTCAGGAGGCAATCGTACATGCAGTTTTTTAAAAATGTCCAATGTACATCATATAAGGAGTCAATGCTTTCCACTGTTTCAACTGCTTGTATAAAATCATTCCAATTCGGTAACACTGCTTCTTCCATCATATAAAGAACCATGGATCGAATGAAATACATCATCTTATGGCGAAGAGCAAATGCTTTAGAAAAGCATGTTGTTTGTGAAAATGGTAGCGCTCTAACTGACTTATCCATTTGCCAAACCCTAAATAGCAATCTCTCTATATATTTGCAATAGAATAAATGTCTAAAAATCAACTGATAAGATGATATCACAGTTACATTGAAGACTAATGTTACAGGCCATGTTGAGTTGACAGAGAGGGCAAATGCCTGTAGACCAGTGAGCGTGCTCTCAGAATATTGCTTCAAATATTCTTCATATTCTTGCTTTTTGTGCAACTTCAGAACCTGATGCATCAAGTGGTTAGGCCTCAAACTCATAATAATATCGTCTCTAAACTCATCATCTAATGTAGATGGCAATCGGACAGCCATGTCTATGAGAGCTGCTAACCTTGTGGGTATCAAATTAGCAACTGGTTGATTCAATTCCTCTTCACAGCTGTCGAACAATTGGACAACAAAATCTTCTTGCTGTAGTAACAAATAACGTTTTACTGATTTAATTCTTTCAATTATAGAATATTCATCAACCATCAATGACAAAAGGTATTTACTTGAATGAGAATAAGCTCTCCTAATAGCATCTAAAAATTCAGTACCTTTATAGGTGTACTTCAATTCTTCTTCTGCAGCACGTTTGACATTCCAATCTGCATCTAAGCAATCCTTTATTACATTCAAATATTTTCCAGCATTTAATATTGTTGTCTCAACCAATTTTAAAAATGATGGAGTACAGGACTTCCTGATTTGATAACTTTTACTCCAATATTCATCAGGAAATCTCTTTTTTGAAAGTTGGACCTTTGGGTTTCCAACAATCATAAATTCATCAAAGGGGTCATAAATATCTCCATTAAATATCCACTTTTGAACAGATACCATAAAGGGTGCAGCAGCTTGTTCAACCAGGAAAACACATATTTCATGTTCTTTAGTCATATCCATTAATGATGAAGTGTAGTCAAGAAGATAATTCAAGGTATCTGCTCCCCTCAGCCTATTTACTGCAATATGCTTTGCCAAGAGTGATAGTGTTTGAAGAGGGTGATTAACTGGTTGGATTGAAAACCATAGATTATGTAAATTTATCAAAGATTTATGATGCATTTTTTCTAGTTCGAGAATGAACAGCTTATAGCTACGAATTACGTTGTTCATGGCTGCAGCTAAGGCTTGGTTTACTCTGCCAACTGAGAGCTTTCTATTATCTTGAATAAATCTCATAACCATTGAGAAATCTGATGCCATCACTAAACATTTTTTAGCAAGCTCCGCTAATTTTAAATCAATCCTATTGTTAATAGTGAATGTTCTTACTGCCCATGGTTCTTCCAGAGGTTCAGGTACAATAAATTGCCCACTGACTCCAAGAAAACAAGAAAGTAAATCTTCAATTAGTGGAACCTCTTGTGAAATGGATGGGCCTGGTTCCACACTGGGTTCCATCGTAGGAACTATAAAGTCTAGATTCATCTTAGGCCTAAGTTCTGGCCAGTGGATGATTTCAACGACTTGAGGTGTCAAGAAACTGCCATAAGTTCCTTTCTTTTCTGCCTTGGAGCATTCTATAGCTCTAAAAAGCCTTTCCCTTACTTGAGGAACTTCTTCATTTGTGAGAGAGCTTCTCGAAACAGAAGCCATTTTATTTTAAAGCGAATCACTACAACACATTAACGACTGGTTCTAGTTCCGATTGTTTATCAAGCAAACTGTTGCAGTAACCTTCGATGTAAAACAGCGCGCAAGCGCGCAGGACCAAGGAGGTCGGATAATCGATGCTTTAGTTCTGTGGCTTTATTAAGTAGGCGTGGTCCGCATCTTTGATAATCCTTCCATGTCCTACAACTATGAGAAAATTTATTTTCCCTATTTTTAAAAACGCTAACATAACTTAATCAACAAATACTAGTATAAAAAAGTTTTTGAATTTCATCTTTTAATTATTACCGAAGCCTTGGGTGTCTGATCTATCAATTTATTTGCATTTTTTTCTCTGTATTATTTTTTACTTTAATCAAATTTTACTTTTGAATTCATACTGTTTTAGTTTCGCTCAAAAATAGTTGGTTTTTTTAGGGCACATGTACGAAAAATAAAATCATTTTCTATAGGCACCCTGTCGACGGAAGAAAAAGTATTTCGTATCTGAAGTATCATGATGACATGAATGAAATAGATGACAGACAGATTTTATTGTTGACAGTGCTTTAAGCTATGTCATTGTTGAGTTCGAATCGCTTGGGCGACAAGGCTAGAAACGATTCCAGGTCTACATAAGTATCTGTTTACTGGCTCATAAATATCTATTTTACATTATATTGAAATAAGATTATTAAGTCTTTAAAATAAAGTACCATAAAATGTTGATAATCGTTTCCATTTTAAAAATATAAACAGATATCACTTATAACGCTTGTAAGTGAAAAACCAGTTTTAATTATGATTTATTGTAGACTTCTTTGGTTAAGAATTTTCTAACTGATTCGCCATACATCCCGGTGTCCTAAAAGATATTTTCCGAACATCTTGCACCGTGGGCCTTACTAGCTTACCACCATAGCTTTGGTCTTCCTTGTCGTCTTGTTCCATCTAGCATCTTGGTGAGAATCTTCAGGATAGCTGAGTTTTTCATGCTGGCCCACTGAAATTTTTTAGGAGTTGGAGGCTAATGACATCTCATTTGTTAGGTCGTGCAGTTCCTGGTTCAAACGCTTTCATCTCTTATTCTTGACTCTTTTCTTCACTAAGCGATTAAGCGAATATTTACAAGTAAAGCCTATTGGGTCCGGCCCTTTCATATATTGCATATTAATGTATTGAAATGTCGAAATTAGTTTGTGTGAAACGCCCGAAAGTTAATTATGGAGTGTGAATATGAGACTGATGTTTACTAACCTGCACTAAGTGATGCCTATTGCTTAGTTGAGGAGGGAGTTTGGTAACTCTGCAGTAGTAAGTTGTGTCAACGCTAGGCACAGATATCCCTCCGGCGGTAACTGTCAGGTGCCAAGACTCCTCTCCGGGAATGAATCCTTGGCTGGGCGGTTTCAGAATCTCAGTCCGTGTGAAGCCTCCTTCCAATGAGCAGAGATTCCTTCCGTCAATCCGCCCGTCACCAACGGTCCATACAATATGCGTTGTTCCACGCTGAAAAACAACCAGTGATATAATTGCGATAAAGAACGTGGATATTCACTTGATTGTTTGTTTAGTAGGAAATTTTTACTTGTTGAATTATTTAACAAGTATTGCGTATTTGGATGCATGGAAATGAAAACAACAATTAGAGCAGTAATACATTCCTACATAATGAATGTATTATAGTATAGAACGGAACGTTCCGGAAAACGAAAAATCTAAACTCAATTAAAAATCACTGATAATATACAGTAAAAACAAAAAGGAAAAATCTTGATATGTAGAACGTTCAGGCGCGTTTAGATCGTTCTAAAGAAACTGCGGTAGAAGGGTGTTTTAAGGAATGATTGTATTATTGTATGATAACAATTTTGAGGCAATACAAGTCCTAGAAAAAAATTATTTCAGGTTATTCACCAGAGATGCAAATCTATCAAAATTAAAAAAAAATATACCATTATCAAAATACACTAAAATGGGACAAGTGAGTATCAGTAAGTAACTGCTAATTAAATAAAAAAATGGACCTTTTGTGGACCTCTTTACCGTATTTTAAAATGTTTGGAATTATAATGTTTAAAAGTGCAATTATCTGTAAAACCCTCTGGAAACGTAATAAAAACAATTCTTAATCAAGCCTTCACAAAACATAGTTGAGTGCTATTGCCTCCCGCGGACCTCTACAATAGAATCTGATTCTCGCTCGAGCTGAACTGGAGTAAGGAATTAGGAAGTGGAGTAAGAATTAGTCACCTGAGGAATGCTAGATAATAATTTTAGTTCTATCCATATCTTGGAAAAGTCTGTCCAAGATTGGCGGTGAATAAAAGAAAATTTAGGGTTCCGTCCTGACTAACTAGGGCAAATCAGCTTTTGCCTTCCTTTTTGACTTATGTTGCTCTTAAAATTTAATACTTACGTTGTTAATATTATGCACATAGAAAATTTTTTACCATGACTTAATAATCATTATTGCTAATTTGTTATTATATAATGAAATATATAAGTCTTAATATCAGTGATACCTCAATAACGTAATCCTGTGGCTCGCATGTATCGAATTTCCTGTAAAATGAGAACCTGCTGGTATTGGAAGAAGTCCTGGTATGCCTCAATCCTTTGCAGTCTTGCGATTGGTCTATCGTGAGCAAACACTTATCATCTGTCCAAGCGTCCTATGAAATTCACAGTTATTTGCAAAAATCAAATAGGTTAGGTGAAATTTGAGTATTCCCTTCTTATTTAGAAGAAAGAATTGGAATAAAGAAGTTTTGAAACAAGAAAAAGGAAATTCTTGTTTTATTTTTCTATGGCTATAATAGAACTATTACTGTATTAATTATTGTTCACCGCTATATGGAGAGATTATTTCCATACTAACCAAGATCCTGGCTCTGCCAGTTTTGTCCGACACGAAGATGCACCAATCTGCGTTGCTCCTTTCTCCACGATCGGAGAACCCGATTCCGAACCACTTATTGCTGGAGATGCTGGCTTGTACTTCAATCTGAAACAATGATAATGATATGAAGCGTTGAATTCCAAAACTAGCCAAGTCCATTTTCAAATTTTCATTTATTTTTTGTTAATTAAAAGTTTTGGTACTAGATTACTACGAGGTAAAATGATTTTATTTAAAAAACAGTTAAACCTCGTATTATTTGACTGTTTTAGGAAGAAATACTTTCATATAGTAATAAGCAGCGTCTGACGTGATGTTTTTATTTTAGACGCATAAATATTTTTACCATTATAAATGTTTTATTATGTAATATAAGTAATGTAATTAACATGAAATAGTGTTTTTTTAGAATCTCGAATTATTTTTGATTTTTTTAAACAGCTTCCTTATGGACTACAGATTTTCCACTTATAAAAACTTCCTAGTTTAACAAGGTTGATGTTCATACTAATTAAGCTTAGGTCTGTTGATATTAAGTTGAGATCCGCCACCAGTTTTGTTAAAATATCTGGTGAACAACTTTCACATATTATTGAAATTTATATTTCTTTAATTGAAACTAATTAATATCAATTTTTTATATTAATTGTGTACTTATGAATGTGATCGGAAGAGATCGGGCGGTCTCGGATTTATCCGAATCAAACTTGTCACTATTTTTCTTTTAATTATTTAATTTTTGTATTAATAATCCTTTGTTTATCATTGCTAACAATCTGTACTAGTTATTTATTTCAAATAACTAAGATGTACCTTTTTTAAAAACCTCACAGAACTTTCTCATACTATTAAAATCGGTATTTTAGGGTTTCTCAAGGAGAAAATAACTAGTATCAACTTTGATCCTCCCAAGAATACAACTGTTTAACAATAAATATCGAATATATGAATGTGATTGGAATAAATCATGTAGTTTCAGTTTTTTCCAATTCGAACATCTGTCTCCATTTATCCTTTTTTCTCTCCATTAATTGTTTATCATCCTTTTTTTTGTGTGATATTATTATAGATAACAATGGTAACTAGTTATTTATTTGAAATAAGCAAAATTAAAGGTACTTAAAAAAATTCAAAATATATAAACATACGTTTTTTTTTTAAACAAAAGTATGTAATGTTAGTATAACAAATGAAATTCTCCTTTTAATAATAAAGAAATTCAAAAATTGACTTAAAATAATAAACGTACTTAGTATAGTTGTTAATGACTATACAAAATCGGAGGGAATCACAGCTTATTTAGTTAACATCCCTCAACCTATTAACATTGTTTCCATGTTATACGAGGAGGTTTTCCCTAAATAAAGGGGAATTCATTTTCCAGTCGGAAAATGAAACTTGCTATTACTTTTAACCCAGTATTAAAAACTGTATTATAAATCTAAAAATAATTTTTTTTTTTAATTGATATATTGTCTTAATTATTGATGTGTACTGGTAGCTTATTCCATAGTTTAGGAACTTAAAATTATTTCACCGAAATCCATCATTAGCACTTTTTTTCTTTCTAATTTTAACTTTTTCTTCAAAGGCTTGAAAGCTAAAGAGTTCTTGAAAGTAAAAAAGGGGGAGGAATTTAATTCTGAATTATTGAAAACTTTCTTTAATAACCCAGCCGCTGCCAGTGATGTAAATTATTCATTATATCTTAATTTGTCATATTTTTGAAACTTTGTATACGTCCATCTATGAGTGTATTTTTCTCAATATCGACCTTTGTACGTGTTTTGATCTTTTCGATTCACTTTTGAAGGATAGTTGTTGGTGATGCATAATGACGTTTTTATAATTAAAATATTTAATTTACTCTTCTTTATTTACTCATGATTAATTTAAATACAGTCTAAAACGTCGGATTATCCTCGTTGCCAATACAACTTGCTCGTCTATACATGATGTTTCATGTGGAAATGTCTGTAGTTAAAGAGAGGTTAGTCCTTTTAAAAATATTTCATTGTCACCACCTCACCTTGCTATCTCAATCCTTTGACTAGATATGATTTTTACAATGGTTTTCTAAGAAAAACACGTTTTTTCCTCCATAACAATCCTAATTTCCCTATTGTAACTGAAGATTTGGACATCCTGTTGTAAATTCTATATTTATCTATTTTTATTATTGCCATTACTACTATTTTCTTTTTTTTCTCTCTTCTAAAGAATTATTAGTTTTACCTATTTATTTTATTTATGTAAATATATTTTTTATAATTAGTCATAATCATTCAATATTTATAGCGTTGTTAGTAGTTAGGGGTGTCTATTGCACGAGACTATGCCCTCCCTTCATAATCAATTCTTAAACCAAAAAAAATATCTGTTATAATTACCATTTGAGGCCTGGGTATTAAATGAAATAAAAATTACAAAATCAAAAATTATAAAATAAAAAATGAAGAATATTAAACTTTTGCCGCTATCTTCGGGATCTATTATAAATTTTATGAAGCAGAGCAACCAATTTGTAGGAAATATATAGCTTTGTCAACCAAATCAAAGTAAACAAGTAAAAATGAATAATTTCTTTAAATATTTGTTATTTTCTCACGCAATAATTGTTTTTAATTTACGATATTGTTGTTTAAAGGAGTAGTATATTTACATAGAGCTAGACCGTTGTGGATAGTTACTGTCATTTCAAAGCTATTGAAGGCAGTGTCATTGCTAGAGATTTCTAACTGAGCGGTTAGTTTTTTATTTAATTCTGATTACTGTTTTATTATAACCAAATTGAAACATTATAGCTACTCAATTAAAAGGTAATGTAATTATTTACAAAACTTAAACCTACATCATCTATATCCGATCAGTATAAGCAAAGATGATTTTTTTTTTTTTATCTTAAATCTTGAAAGAACAAATATCTCTCACTTACGGCATATTTACTTATTCTAATGTTATACAATCGACTGAATAAAAAAAATAATTTTTAAAAATTTAGCATTTTAAAGGCATTAGGAATTTGTTTAAATGAAAAAAAAGATTAATAAAACCCCATATATGAAAATTGTCAGTTTTGTTGAATTTTAAATTTTATTGAAATGTATTTACCTGTTTAGAGTTAAGAAATAATTAAAACGTAAGCAATAAAATTAAAAGTTATTCTTGAAAATTTGTACAAACATAGAATTCCTTCAAAATGTTTAATATATAATTATGTTACTTTTGATTGTTTTGACTCTAGTTACTATATAGCAACTTTGTTTTTTTAATTATCTTGCTTAATATTCCTTTTCGAAAACGGGAGACTCTACCAAAATCTGTTATTTTTCCGGTTAATTAAACCACCTTAACGAGTTTTAGGGGAAGGCTTCGTTATACCGTGACGAGGACTTGTCGCTCAAAGCTATTTATTTTTTTTTTAATTTGCTGATTATGTTTATAAACTTTAATATATATCATCTAATTATTGTAACAAAATCAATTGCTTATTTGTTCTTTCACGGAAAACTGAAAATCGCATTATTAAAATCTGATAAAGTTTACACGTCAGAAATATAAAATATAAATGCTTTTTTTTTTTATTTCTACATTAGATACAAAATATTGTTGGATTATTATAATATTCATTTAAATTTTATACTGATATAAACATTTGTTTTTTCTTTTTGTTAATTTTTATTATTTTTCCAATTTATTAGTGTTAGACATTTTATTTTTATTTTTTAAAGTTTTATATTTTACCGTACATTTTGAATTTTGTTGTATCTTTATAAAGAAACTTCCAGAAAAGATAAAGAATCTTATTATAATTAACTCTTAACTTACCTTGTTCCTTTCTTAATGTTTCATTGAAACAAATGAAAAAATTTAAATTCATTTAAGACTGAATAAATTTTAAACCGAGTTTGGTTGAACCATGAGTTAAGAAAATTATTTCTGTAAATTCGAGTTCTTCTCATAGTCATAGCTTGCACCTAATTGTCTGACATATATCGCGAAAAATGTCTTGCATCCACTAACATAATTCTATCACATTAAAGTTTTTTTTTTATTCTTTCCAAAAGGCACTCATTGTCAAAGTTAAATAAGGCAGAGATGAAATTTTGAACTTGAATCTTTTAATCTGTTTTAACTGAATCGTTATGGGCTTAATGGAGATAAGGCAAAAAAACTTTATTCTATTCCATAGAAGTTTAAACACCCTTACATGACATTTTAGGTATATGAACGTTAATTTCAATTGATTATATTCAATATAATATATTAAGTACAACTGAGAAGTACATTAAATATATTATAGTAATAATAAACAACTTGACAAATAAAATGGATAAAATTGTTATAAAAACGCATTTATGGTACACTTAATAGTACTTAAGCAAAACATTTCCTACTCACGTATCATGCACTGATTTTACGATCTACATTGAAACTATTTTACATAAAATGACGGTTGAGTGTTAGTTGTAAAAGTAACTATAAAACATAAAATATATTTCAGATAGTGAAATAGATTTGTGAAATTGAGCTATAAATGTATAGAAGCTGTAATCATAAATGTATTGTCTACATAATTTAATTAAATGTTTTTCTTTAAAATTTACTATGCATTATGAGAGGAACGTTGTTTTCGGAACAGATCCTTTTATTTGGCGTTAATACATGACCCGTCTTCAGCTATTCATATAAAGCTTAATAACCGCGTTCTAATACCTTAGGCGCCTGATATTTTTTTGATTTTGAAATTTTCATATTTACATGACTGCAACTATAAAAATATAAAGTGGAATACAATGAAATATAAATTTATCTACTTTTAATTAATTGTAAATCAGAAGGATCATTCTCCTCAAATGGTAGAATGTCGATTACACTTTATCTAGGATTTTTTAGAAAGTCCTAATCTAGTCTGAGTTCATTCCTCAATTATAAAATCTAAAAATATATATTATCTATAAAAAAATCTGTAGTATATCAGTTTATATCTGACATTTATTTCATACAATATAACTTTTATTCAAGTCCCAATACATACCTATTCACATAGTCTTTAGGCATTTCGAAAACCAATATTTACTGGGACTGTGTTCCAGGTAAACGTAAAGTTAAACAGAATATTAATTTCATGATGTTATGGTTACGTATTCAAATGTTTACAGCTACATATTCTAGCTATATTCATTGTATAGCTATTTTTTCCAAGGAACAAATCTAAAAATGTACTTAATCACGATTAAGAACACGCCAGGAGAGTTTATTTCAAAAACCAATAATTATCGCAACGTTTCGGGACTGTCGCCCCATCTTCACGTACCCTACAATTAATAAATTCACGAGTTATTTGCTGTATGAACTCAATAAATGAAATTGTTGATGAAATACGCAGAAAATTTCATCAAAAATTTCATTTATTCAGAACATATAGCAAATAACTTGTGAGCTTATTAAATTATAGTGTTTGTGGAATGGTCACTAAACAACTAATGATTGATTTTTTAGATAAAAATATTTAAGGAAAATATAGAAGGAAAATTATTCCCACTAATAAGACAAAACACTATATTGTTTATGTAGGTTACTCTTTAAACAACTAGTTATGGAAAGGCAAATGGTAAGGTAAAAATGATAAAATCCATATTTCGGTTATGGTTAGTATGGCAGTAGTAAGATAGAAAGGTGAGTTTGGTGGCACTAAAATAAATTCTTATGATATCCGTTTTTACAAGCTACCCAGATAATCATGGCCAGCTATGAGAATCTAATTATCATCTAATATTTACTGACCAGCTTTATCGCTCTTTTCATGGGTTTATTAATATTATTTTAAAAATAGGAAAAGAAGATTTATCAAAATCGAAGTGTACAAGAAAATGATGGATCGGAAAAGCATCGTCTACACTGTGGACATTAGGGATGTGTGCTGAATAAATTTCCTCTTATCCATTTAAAATTCCGTACCTCTTTACCAGAGATAGTGTATTATGAATTAAAAATTAACGGATTTATATAAAATTAATAATAATTAACGGAGTTATATAAAATTTATAATATTTTTTATAATTAAAAACGTTATAATTTACAGACCAAATGAGAGATGTTATTGCCATTTTGTGTAATTACTTTTATAGCATTTCCTCCAAAATATTTCAAATATATTTATTTATTTATTTATTTTTTTTTATTTTCTTTTCGATTTATCAGTTTTATTAATATTGTTTTAACAAACAAGTTAACCCCTGGTTTTTCATGTTGTAACTAGTTAGTTGTAAATTATAGTATTAAAATGAAAAAGATAATTTAATAAAAAAAAAAAAAGAAAATTGTGACTTGATTTGTTTAAATTTAATTTCTTCCAATAAATCATGGTAATTATGATTATGCTCTTAGAGTAGAGTGACTGTTGGGAGATTCATGCAGATGAATGAGAAATTGGATTTAGTGGATACTACTTTCATTTTCGTATGAAAAATATATATAATGGTAAATTAATTACAATTATTAACATTTAGTGATATACGGTGGTTCAAACAACTATTTAATAACCCCTGTTTTTTAATAACTACAATTTTTTAAAGTATCATTCAATGATGGAATCATTATTTACTAAGACTCGTTTAAAATGTTAACCTTTCTAGCTTATGCGACAGTAAATAAAAGTAATTAATCAATCCAATATCCCCCATTACTTAAATAAATTTTATTTTTATCAATTTGCTTGTCATACTGCCTCTTATCTTCAAAATTTTACGTTATCCTTTAATTATCAAAACATATAATCAAATTTATTAAGTGCTTGGAACTGAAATACCTGTATCGTTGAGTCAACGTAGTCGAGGGTCCAGAAGAAGCGATGCTTGGCCTGAGGGTCGAGGGGGAGGACGTAGACCCCAGGAGGGGCCTCGGACCCGCGGGCAAGGGCCATGGCCCAATATGTCACCACCACTGCTAGCCACTTCTTCATCACCACTGATCGCTGCTCGTCCCCAACACAGGCTTATCCCTTATGGTCCTGGCGTCGGATCTGTTCGGTCAGCTTCGGCCTCCTTCGGTATCGTAAGCACTTTAATCAACATTTTTAAAGGGTACTTATCGCAGTTAAATGAGCAAATATTGCACACTTTTAATACTTAGCATATATAATAAAAAATTCATATCACAGGATTGGATGGACGCTTTGCTACATATGACACAAAAATACATCACCGTTTCAAATGATATCAAAGTTTGTTTTTTTTTAGGAGGAAGTAAATTTAACTCAAAACCAAAAATGGTGCTAATCTCTCAAACCTCATGTGTTTAATTCAAATTGTTACCTGTTATTATGCATAATTATAATTTTAGTGTTATTTATAACAATCTTTCCAATAAGGTATGATGTGGAGATGATTAAGGAGGTTCTCAGCACTCAACCTATCCTTCATATCTGCAACAAAGACTCATATCCAAGGATTAAATTACCCAACTACTTTAAATCAACATTATATTAATATTAAAATCTAAAATATAATAAAGTACTTTAGTCTCACTTAGACGTATTTTCATTAGAAATATTTAAGAAATAAAAAAAATTATAATA
Organism: Halyomorpha halys; assembly: GCF_000696795.3. NCBI lineage: Eukaryota > Metazoa > Arthropoda > Insecta > Hemiptera > Pentatomidae > Halyomorpha > Halyomorpha halys. Next base: position 184,764 of record NW_027109240.1, on the reverse strand, counting down.
AAATGGCCAACATTTTTTTTCTCAATGAAGGAGGCCAGGAAAAAAAAAATTATTTATAATTTTCCCATAAAGCCAGCGGCTCCTGGGCCAATATTGTAACCCCCGTCTTCAGTGGACCCAGCCCAACCCCTTATAATGTCATATGGCAAAGGAAGGGCACCAATTACGTTTATATATACTTAGTTATATATTAATATTGTTATTGTTATTTATAATAAACGAGGTAAAAAAAAATTAAATTAAATAAAATGTATAATAAAAATATGTAAAATAAAATTTATTCATGTCATGTATTAACCAAATATAAAAATAAAGGAGGTTACGAAAAAAACAAACAAACAGTAAAATGTCAGTTCTGTGATAAAATTCCAATAAGTGAGTCCTTTTTGCAGGTATCAGAGGTCAGGTGGATCGCCTGAAACACCGTAATCCTCTGCAAAGAAGAACTGTGTAATCGGGTCAAATTTTAACCGATCGGAATAATGCTTTAGAGCTGTTTTGTTTTTTAAATTCATTTATTTATTTTTTACGAGAGTCAGTGGAAATATTCACAAGGCATACCTACATATAGACCCATACCTATCCTTGTGGGATTTTTACCCAATGAAACCACCTCCCTACCCCTGTTCATTCCTCTCCACGGGACCGTCAACCACTCCAATTCGCTTCTTTCTTCTGCAAAGCGCATACAAGTAAAAAACACGTGTCCAATGTTTCTTTAATAGCTAGACTTGCACGACATTTTGCAGCGTTGTCCAATTTAAAGCAGTATTAGTAGGCTAAAGTATCCATGTCCGGTCAACAGTTGGGTTTCATAAAAATCCACCTCACCATGTCGGCAACTTACCACAAATCAACATCGTGTATTAACTTATAAGTCCACCTACCGGAATCTTCAGCTTCCCAACGTTGTTGTCATTGATTGATAGCTATTTTCCGCTCTTCTTCCCTCGAAATGCGAAAACGTCTTCTATGATGCTTACTTTTTTCTTCAGCAAGAAGTTCCACAGGCGGCATTCTGGCATCACACACGCCACCTCATAGGAAACTGTTAGAAAAGCACTTTGCAATAAAAGCAAACCATCTGCCTCCTGTATGCTTTGGTAACCATCGTTTCTTTCTAAATTCCATACAGCATGATTGAGGGGACGGCAGTAGCATGAAGCCTTTTGCTACTTCCCAGTTTTGCATAAGTCTTCACAATAATGACGTTACTTTAGCAGATTTGGCGTTGATGTGCTCCCTGTTAACTTGAAATCGGAGACGTGCTTCGATCATGACTCCTGGTTATTTCAATCAAGACTAAGAACGAATTTCGTGTCTGCCTAGTGCGACATTGTTGATCTGGCTTAGCTTCCTGCTAGTGACTAAGAAAGCCTAAGTTTAATGATCTGCAAGTTGTAGGCCCACCAAAGTCAGCCGACCTCGATCCGCAGCAACAATTTGTTTGCTAATGGGATAAAGATTTCTAAGTACTTCGTAGCAGCTACCACTGTAATATCTACAAATCCCACTACTGTGCATACCTCCGGCATTATCAATTTGAAAATTGCGACGTACATAGCTTTCCAGAGGAGGGGGCCTAGTTGGGAGCCCTGTGAGACCCCACAGGTCACCTTGAATGTCCTTTAGTTAATGTCTGAAAGGTAAAACAGGACTGTATTCCATAAGCCGCCTGTAATAACTCTAATTAGATAGACTGGCACCACCATAGTCCATATTTCATCTAATATGCAGATCCATCTTGCAGTTTTAAAAGCATTCTTGACATCTAGGGTGATGATTGCTGCATAACTCTTAGTACCTCCCCTCCACTTTACTCCTGCCACTGCTGTAAGGACTGTCTCGATTACTGATCCAATAGCATCTACCGTTGATCGCTCTTTTCAAAGTCCAATTGAGCCCTTAATAGGGTGCAAATTATCCGTGAACTCTTGTAGCCTGAGGGAAAGAATTTTCTCAAATACCTTACCAATAAACAAATTGGACGCTAGGTTGACAGGTCTTCCAGTCTTCCCTTACTCTTTGGAATAAGTACGAGGTGGTGTCTCTTTCAAGGTTTCGGAAATACGTCCTCATGAATGCAGGAATTAAAGCGATAGATGATCTTGCCGTTTTCAGAGAGCCACCTTGAGAGCTACATTTGGAATACCGTCCAATCCTGGTACCCTGCCATGTTGTAGGCATGAGGCAATGTCCTCTATCTCTTCCTGCGTGATTAGTGGAATATCAGTTGTGTATATATTGTCTATTCAATAGTATTCGCGTGTTCTGGGAATAGTGTTCTGACAATATTGTCCAAAATATTCGATCTTGTAGGGAGCTGTGCCGTTCCTTTGTGTGTGGGTTTTTTTTTTTTTTTTTTTACAAGGGTCAGTGAAAATCTTCCAAAGACCCGTACCTTCCCTACCCTACCCGTACCGTAGGCCCGTACCTATCCGTGTGTAGGATTTTTACCCACTAAAACCACCGCCCTACACCTGTTCATTCCTCTCCACGGGACCGCCGCTAGGCATTACTTCACATTTCCATATTAGTCTGAATCTCTCTTACAATCTCAATCTCGTAAGGACGACTGTGATGGAAATCTTCACTGCGCTCCAATGCTGGTATGAGCGCAGCATATAGCTTACCACATTTTATAGTGCGATGCGTCCTCCACACAGTCTCTCCAATTCTCTTCTTTCTGCCACAAAGCGAATGCAAGAGATACATGCTCCGCTGTTTCCTCAGCAGTCTGACATCCAAGGCATTCTGGGGTGTTGTCCAATTTGAATCAGTATTGATATGCTCTAAAGCATCCATTAGGAATTCCGTCCAATCCTGGTGCCTTGCCAGGTTGTAGGTCTGAGGCGATGTCCTCTATCTCTTCCTACGTGATTTGTGGAAAATCCGTTGTATATGTATTGTCTATACATTCAATAGTATTCGCCTGTTCAGGAAATAGTGTGTAGACAATACTGTCTCGTGAGGAGCTGCATCGTGCCTTTACATAGTTTCGTTAGTGCTATTTTGTAAGGTCTACCCCATGGGTCCGCATCCACCTCATCATAGAGTTCTCTCCAGCACCGTCGTTTGCTTTCTTTAATGGCTTGTCGGAAGTATCTTCTAGCTCTCTTCAACTCTTCTTGAAGCACAGAAAACTCCGGCAGACGTCTCGCTCGCTAGTAACGTCTTCTTGCTTGGTTGCGACCCCAAGTGCGTACGTGTGTTATCGATTATTTTTCAGGTCCTATTTTGTTTTATTCCTTTTTTTTCATTCGATTTTTATCCCGGCTGCCTGTGCTCCTTTTCTTGTACCCTGTGCGCAACAGTTGGAAAACGTGAATGTTTCTAGCCTAGTGCCAAAAAGCTAAAAAAATATAATAAATTAATTTGATAAAACTTTACAAAACATAAATTCTTGAAAAAAGTCAGGATAAAAAAAAGAAAACTCTTTTGTTTGATTTGCATAAAACTAAAAAATGATTAACTATGTTAACTCCTGAGCCAGTCAAATCTAGCGCTTTACCCGCTCGGCTACGAACTGTCTTAGGGGCAACATCTCCATTGAAATCCAATTTCTTTAAGTTCTAGTCATCCTAACTACACTTACCCTCTTAATCTTTTACACGCTTCTCACACAGCCTTTTTGGTTGTTGGCGTCTACTTTTACTGGGTACCATGTGGTCCTTTCAGGACTTTTGAAGAAATTCTTAAGAACATAAAAAAAAAAAAATCCTTTAACACTTATCACGTTCAATAAATTTTAACGTGAAACCATACTGAAAATATTATTGAATACAATTTGATCAATTTTTCTGTAAAATATGGCTTCATTATCCAGAGGATGTCCCATATCCTTGCTATTGAATGTGGAAAAAATTAATTTATAAATTGTAATAAACCCGACAAAGTTTTAGGTTTTTAATAATTTTTATTTATATTACGATTTTATGGCTTTACTTTGAATTATAGGTTTGAATTAATTATAACTTATCTTACAGAAAATAGTAGTAAATATTATTTGCTTTATTTATCCTATTGGACAGTAGTTAATACTGATCACTACTAAATAAATGTTTTCTATTAGAATTAATATAGTAATTAGGAGCTCTATTCGTTTTATAATTTTTTGTTTATACGTTACTCCATAAACTGAGTCATTTTGTTTTAAATCTATTATATTTAGGGTGTGCCTGCTTTAGGATATTATCAAGAAGCATTGGCTGAGGGAAATAAAAAAAAAAAAATGAATGAATCTTCTTGAATTTTCAAATATTCTTGATAGCTTAAAAATTGGAAAATGGCCCTTATACATTTATATCATGCATGAAGTAAAACTAATTCTTTTATATCTTAAAGAAAAATTATATGCTGGATTATATGTGGTAAAAACCCATTAATTAATTATTCACTCAAACATTTTAACTCCTCTATTTACGCTAAATTTCATAATTAAATCTGGAACATATCCAGACATAGTTAAAATCTCAATTATAATCAAACCATAAAAAAAACAGTACCTTTCTACATGAAAATCTTCTTACGAGTATGAAAAACATAGAATTCCCCGATTCAGCTTTGAGAGCTTTTAAAAGTTAATTTGGGAACAGGAAATCAATAGTTAAACTAGGGAACAGTCTTAGTAGTTCAATTTAGATACCACAGGGTAGTTTTTTAGTTCCTCTGTGTTTAATATCTATACAAACGACATTCTGAAAGTAATTCAAGTGACAATGAATATTTCTTTGCCGACGATTCTCATCCTACACACTTTATAAAAACGACAACAAAACTCTGGAAAATTCCTAAAATTACTATTATATATTTTTTTTAATGGGGTCACAATAAAAGTTTCCTAGATAACATAGACAAAACTGTCACTATGTTGGTAAAATAACCCCATATGCCTTTTGTAGACGACCATGAAATTCAATCCCATGATTGTGACTGTCTCACTAACAAGAATAAAAATGTGTTGCTGTAAAACATTAATTGTTGTTGAAAAATATAAATATCTAGTTAAATCTTGTGAATGAAATGAAATGAAGATATAACTTTAATAAATATCTAGGTCTTACTGTGAATAATGCTTTTTCGTGGAAACCCCATATGCTAAATGTTTTAATGAGATTAAGAATATGGTTATATAGAATTTATCACCTAAAATTTGTACTTAACAGAGAAGCTTTTATAATGGTGTACAAAGCACTATTTGAATCGATATTAAGATATGGGATCGAATGCTACGGTGCCAATGCTGGTAGTCATTTATCAAACCTTGCCAATCTACAGCATCAAACATTCAAACAGTAACGCACCGCAGTAATAAAACAGAAACTCTTAAAAATGTTGGTACTTTAACACCTAAACTATTTTATTTTTACAGAATTCTCTTAAAATTTAAGGATAGTAATTTATTTAGAAAACGAAAAATACATCTATAAAATGTAATCTATCTAACCACCCTATAACAACAGATTTGGTAAACGTACTTCAAACTATTGGTACCGTATTTGTTCAATCATTTTCCAGAAGAATTAATGAATAAATCAATTACGACGAAAAATTATGTTTTTTTATTTATTTATTTACTGTAATTTACTTCTGTACAAAATAATAAATACACAAAGAAAACTAAAAAAGAAATTTTTGACTTACGTTCTTACTTCTATGATTCCCAATAACTTACTTTGATTGTCCATATTTGCCTGCAGTTTTTTTTAACTCCACATAATTATACATTATATTTCGATTAAAATTAGATATATATGTGTGTGTTTAGTTAATTTATTTAGATATAACTAGATCCTTATTTTTATCGCATTTAGTTTTATTCTCATTATTATCTATTCACTGATTGTAAGTTTGCAGCATTATTATTCACTGATTGTAAGTTAGCAGCATTATTATTCACTGATTGTAAGTTCGCGGCATTATTATTCACTGATTGTAAGTTCGCGGCATTATTATTCACTGATTGTAAGTTTGCGGCATTATTATTCACTGATTGTAAGTTAGCAGCATTATTATTCACTGATTGTAAGTTTGCAGCATTGTTATTAGCTGATTGTAAGTTTGCAGCATTATTATTCACTTCATAAGTTCTTTCACTTATTTTTATTTATTTTTTACTTCATTTTATTAATATTATTATTTTTTTATTTATTTTTTTAACCTAATTTTCATTTTAGTATTTGTTAATTGAATTATTAGTTTCATCACTAGAGATTAATTCATATTGTATTGACCTAGCTTACAAATTGTAGTTGCCTCCACAATACCCTAATAGTGAAAGTTGTAACTAGCAAATTTCATTTATGTCTATCATTTTTATGTGTTATTTTGGCTCAGACCTATAGATGTTATCATCTGGTCGGACCGTATTTGATGTAATTTTCTAAATGAATAAGAAATAAAATAAAATAAACTATCAATATCTAAGCTATCCTCAATAGAGGACCTGAGAAAAAAAAAATACTTTCTTAGCACTACTAAGCAACAAAAGTATTAGAGTTACAAAATTAATGTCACTGTTTAATAATTTGCAACAGTTTTTTACTGTATTGTTTTTTCCTACAGAAAACTTTGTTGACTGATATTTTTATCTAGGGAACGTATGTACCAGATTAAAGTATATTTTTCGTTTCATCAAATTTCAAATTAAACATGTTTGACTCTATCTCTATTTTCCTGAAGAAAATCTTAAATTAATTAAAAAATTCCTGACTTTAGTCTTTCTCAGTTTTTCGTTACTGGTGTGGAAAAAGGTTTTCCCTAATCTAAATTAATGAAATCTCATTGTCAGGTCTAAAATCTTTCTGAGCCATTGAAAAGTATTCAGAGGAAACACGGGGACCCTTCCAGACGATAAATTACATTAATAGTTTTTCAGTTCATAATTTTTATTACTTTTATTGTTTCTTTTTAAAAATATACTGTGTCAACCCCCATTTTACAAATTATACAAATGTTCATTAATTATATATAATATATATTAAATTATATAACTGTAATTTACATGTATTCTATATTATTACCATTTTTTTAATTTTATCTTATGTGTAAAATAAAATATTACACCGTGATTATATGTTACATACAATATTACACGGTGATCACTAAAAAACCTTTTAGAAAGATTTTATATACATATTCGAAATGAACTGAAATAAAATTTTTATTCTGGGACCAGTGTCCCCTAAGAATAAATACAAGGTTCACACATTATGATTATTTGACTTGTATACGTTTAAAAAGTTTCAGTATGCAAAATTAAATTACATTAAGATCCTAATTTAAATACAATTTATAATGGTTATAATACTTTCGTTACATTGTTCACAATGATGCGGAGGTTTGGTTATGTAGTAAGTGAAGGAATAGCTGTTGTTGAAAGGAATGAATGGATGAGGATTAGCGAATGGAAATAGGAAGAGAAATCCAGTAGGTTGCACGCATGACGAAGGATTTGCTGAAGGAGGCGTTTATAAGGTCATACATAGATTAATCGGTTGGGATATAATGCTGCATGGATGAATGGACGTGGAGTGAGAAGTTCTAGGATATAGGTAGATCCTTTGAATTTAAAGACTAGGAATAGGAAAACACCAAGGAGGTATTTACAGAGCCACTTCAACTCGGTATACTATGCATGAGGCATGCATGAATTAAGAAGCAATTCACGAGTCTCTTCAGTCTCAACTCTAGATCTACATATAGCCCTCCGTATACCAAGGAACCGTAGTCGAAGTGGGGGGAACAAGAGAGGAAACTAGGATCTTACGAGTACTCTGAGGAATGGAATCACGAAATTTTAGGAATTGTTAGATGCAGTTATGGATTTGGGAATGTACATAGAATAGGGAATGGGTACATTTGCTGGTGATTTGGGAAATATGATTATTCTAGGAGAGATGTTGGCCGAAGGTGAAAACTCCATGGTTTTTTATTGTGGGGTGAAAGTGAATCGATTGGTTGTTAAGGAAAAGCAAGGGATAGTAAGGGAAGAAATAAAAGAGGCGCTTGGAATCAATAGCCTTAGTTTTTCCAGCAATCAATACCAAGTCGTTGTTTATCGCCCATGCTTTAATGCTGTTTATATCTTCTTGTATCCTTTGCATGGCCTCAAGCATCTCGGAGAAATGGAAGAATATTTAGATTTGGAGATCGTCAGCATATAAGTGGTATTGTAAATGGTGTATGGAATCAGGGAGATTGTTAATGTAAATGGAGAGAAGGGTTGGTAAAAGTGAGGACCCTTGAGGAACACCTTGTGTCAGAAGGAGAGAGGATAGAGATTTGTTCAGAATTATATTTGTTTGTGAACGATGGGACAAGAAGGAGTGGATCTACTTTAAGGCACAGTTTGATGGAAAGGTTTTGAAGTGTACTGAGGAGGATCTTATTGTTAACTGAGTCAAAGGCTTTTGAAAAAACGAAAAGAACTAGTATAGAAATTTTGATGATTGTCTATGGAGGTTTTGGAAGACCTCTACAAAGCTGAATGTTGGGAGTGAAAACCGGATTCGAAAGGATTAAGGAGAGTTTTTCGCTTGAGAAAATTATTTAGTTGGTAGCGGACTAATCTTTCAAGTGGCTTGGCCAAATTAGATAGAATGGATATTGGCCATCAATCAATATAGCAAGTCAGACTAAGACTTTCTTGCAGGCTTTCTCGAAAAATGAATTTTTGTAATAAAATATTGTGTAAAAATATTGTAGTTAATAATCCTGTTCTACAATATCTAGATTTAAACTAAACCTTTTGTTTAACCTACGACGCCCCGAATATAGCATTAGAAGTCGTACTACATGAAACTCACAACAGACGAGATCTTTCGGAAGATCTTTCGCGTACTTAAACCTTATAAAGATCAAGTTATTAATCAATTATTTAGTCTAAGGTTTAACAAAAAATTTATTTTCTACATTTTCACATCGATAAAAGAAGAAATTATTCCTAAAAATTAAAGAAGAAGATGGCCTCGTTACCTTATATTGTAAAATGTTTTTAGAGTTCTACTACTGGGTAGTTTCTTTACATCCTGTATCATATCATTATAATTATGTCATTATGATTAAATTTGCTTGCTGTATTTTTTATACAGTTGTAAATATCAATAAATAAATAAATAAATTTTTAAAAAATAAAGCATATACAGAACAATTTAATTATTATTTAAAAAAAATAATAATCAATAGAAAATTGTATTGTTAGTATATTATTAATAGAGAAATAATCAATTAATGTTATATTATACGTGTCATAAGTAACTTCCGATGCAGAAAATCTATTGTTCGTATCGACCTGCTATGAGTTACCTTACAAATTTTTGTTTTCAATATATAGCCGAGTCTTCATTTAGTCTTTTGTCAACTGTTTTATGTTATTCACTTTAAGTTAAACTTTTTTTTTATCCTCTGAAATGGAGGGTTTTTGAATGAGAAAACATTCAAATCTGAAGAGCAATCAGGTTGGCTGTCGAGAACTTTCAGTCCAAACTAATCACTTTTTACAAGAAAGGAATTGATGAACTGTCAGGAAAATGGGAACAGGTTATAAATACTAGTTCTGAATACATAATAAATTAATTTAATTTTTTATTTAATGAGATTAAAATAAATATCTGATAAAAAAACCGAAGTTACTTATGACTCGACCCTAATATTATATAATTTATAACATACATATTATTTATATTATATATTTTATTCCTACATTGGTTAATTAGTGTAATATAAGGTGAATAATAACCTATATACTAAAAATAGACTAATTCAATTAAACAAATAAATAGTTGATCGTTAAATCAATAATTAATATTTCGAATTATGAACAATTAATCTTTGATAAAACTTTAGGAGCATTATAATGATTATTTCATTGACAGTAGAGCACGAAGAAACAAAAAAAAATACTAATATAAAGATATATTCTGTGTTACTATATGCAGTAAAAAAAAACAATTTGTTTTATGAAGCTACGGTTTTCAAAGTTGATAAGAAGAAAGGAGTTTTATTACTATTTGTTTTATTGTTTGAATAAAGTGTTTGATCGTCAGTTCACTCCTTGCCTAATGTTTATAAAATAATACTTTTTAAATTTGTTTTTATTTCTTTTTGGAAAGCTTCATCATAACATTCATCCGAAATAATTACCTATGGTCAGATTACCTTGGATGAAACCTTAAGTCAATATATGGCCTAAATTATGCTTTACTATACTAAATACAGAAGTAGTATATTTATCGTCAATTTCTTATATTTTTAAAACAAATTTTTATATTTATTTCAAAAATAAAAATAATAACATAATTTTGAGAAGAGCTCAAATTAAAATTTATTAAATTTCAATTGACTGATTGTTGAAACACCAAAGTTTTTCAAAATTGAGTTTTGCTCTGTTTCGTTCAAATGAACTGCTTCAGCTTTGACGCATAATAAGCAACATTAAAATAGTTTGCTTCCCATTTTGTTGATATTGTCCATAGATTTACAGTATGAAATTAGGAACGTTTAGTTTGCTACTTCAAGGTTCAATTGAGAACTACTGCATTCCTGTAAATAATTAGCTTGGATAATCCATTCATTCCCAAAGGAGCGATCTCACTTACAACCTTCAAGCTCCAATGCCTATTAAAGTGAAATATTTAATTCATTTATAAATATTATGTATTGAAAAAAAAAATTATAAAAGCAAAGCCTCGAGTCTCAACGGTAGATAATAGGCAGTCAACGTTTTAGACAACTTAGGCATAACGAGGTCTGTAAAGGATAGCACATCCCACTTCAACAGCCTCTATTAACTGCATTCTGCCATCTGCATAACTGTGAAGTAGTGATGTAACAATTATGTTTATTTAGTTGGTGTTTTCAACATTGTTATTATCTGCTTTTTTAGTGGAACAAACATATTTTCAATAGTTTAATTTTTTATTCCTTTGTTTTTCTCTGTCTTTCTGACATTTCGCGGCTTTCAAGTGATATTTTACTTATTTTAAAGGAAAGAAACATTTAATATTTTTATTATATATAAATATAAATAATTGACAGTATAATTTCAAATAATGAAGAAGATGGTCATAAGGGTTGCGGTCAAAAGAGAACAAAAATAGTAAACTATTTATTTGCCGACGTTTCGCCTTACTTTGTTAAGCTTCATCAGGGCCGTTCAAATTGATAGCTTAAGAGACTTTGAGATAGTCTAAAGTTATCAACTTGAACAGCCTTGATGAAGTTCTAAAAAGTGGGGCGAAACGTCAGAAAATAAATAGTTAACTATTTATTTGCCGACGTTTCGCCTCACTTTGTTAAGCTTCATCAGGGCTGTTCAAATTCATAACTTCAGAGACTTTGAGATAGCCTAAAGTTATCAACTTGAACAGCCTTGATGAAGCTCTAAAAAGTGGGGCGAAACGTCAGAAAATAAATAGTTAACTATTTTTATTCTCTTTTGACCGCAATCCAGACCAACAACCTCTTCATAACGTAATATTCTTACTTTCTGCATTTCAATCTTTCAGATGACTTTTCCTATTGTCCAATAATTGCCAATTGTGTGCACTAATGGCTAAATTAGTAATATTTAAATCTTACCAACATTTACTTATACTGTAACAATAATAATCACTGTATAAATTGAGAAAAGCCAATTATTTGTAATATTTTTATGTATTTACCATAAGTATTTGATTTTTTAAAATCTTTCTATTAAGCGATTTGCCCTGAGTGGGGTTATAGGAAGGAACTAAGTATTATGGTTTTCTTTCCTTGAAATCAGATTAATACAAAAATTTTGTACCCTTAGACACAGATTAAATAGTTAAAGTGATGTTTTGCTTTTATCAAGTAGAAACAATTATTGAATAATCAACTAATATTATATTTATTATAGATTCTTTTTCTGGAAATATAACCTCCACCTCATGATACTTGTGCAAGAGGTATATTTCAAGAGCCGGGAATAAAAAAAGGCAGTTATGTCACCTCAATTTTTGATTAATTTAATTGAAAACCATATATAATTACTAATCAAAATTGACGAGTCTGCCAAGTATAGGTGGTGGGAATAAAAAAATAATGGCTATTTCGAAACGTTAAAAATATATATTTTTCATTCGGAGCTCTATATTTTTAAAACTACCAACAACAATAGAAAACCTAAGAGAACATTATTTAAAGTAGAGTAAATTTGGTAATATATTAGCCCTAATAGAAATATTTACGTCCAATAGTTCTCGAGATATAGCTTTTTAAAAACATATTTCATAAAAACGTACTGAAAGATCAGTAGTTAGTGAATGTATTTTGAGAAATCTATATCTCAGGAACCATAAGATGTACAGAGGTCTGCCAGTACTCAAATTAAAGCTAATTAAATGTATTATAATGTAGTTTGTAACGTTTATCTAAGTATGAATAGTAGTTTTTATGGTATTTGACAGAATAAATTCACAAACTGTTAATTTCTAGTTAGTTAGTTGTTCGGATAAAATATTTGATTTTTGAAACAATATATCTCCAGAACCATGAGACGTACATATGTCTGCCAGTACTCAAAATAAAGGAAATTTAACTCACTATAAAGTAGATTATTGGACGAATCTTCGTAGGGGTAGTAGTTTTTATGATATTCGCATATGGATATTCGTTCGAACAACTATAAATCAGTTTATTTTAGCAAATATCATAAAAACTGATTAAAAAACACTTACGATGATAAACTTAAGAATCTTCTTTATAGTCCTTTAAACTAGCTTTAATTTGAGTGCTTATAAACATGGTTTTTGAGATATATATTTCTCTAAATAAAGTCACTAACTACTGATCTTTCATATAACTGTACCACATTTTTATGAAATGGTTTTTAAAAAGGATATATCTCTATTGAGAACTATCGAACATAAATATCTATATTAGGGCTCATATTTTAGCAACTTTACTCTACTTTAAATGACTTTCCCTTAGGTTTTCTAATGTTGTAGGTAGTTTAAAAGATACAGAGCTCCGAATGAAAATATTATTTTTTTTAACAGTTTGAAACAGCCACCAATTTTTATTCCCCCTACCTATATTTGGCGGACTCATCAATACTGATTAGTAATTATACATAGTTTTCATTAAAATAATAAAAAATTGGGGTGAAATAACTGGCCTTTTTCTCCTCTTGGATTTTTGTATTTGTATGGCCCGTGGAAAATACTGTCAAAAATTGTTTTAACTAATTATGAACACCCGCAGAACTATGAATTATATTGAGAAATGTTATAAGAAACTTAAACATGAACTAATGTTATTTTTCTCAAGATCTGTATTTAGTAAGCTACATTCCTAGGGAACGAAAGAGAAAAATTCTCCTTTTAAATAAATTTTATACGTATGTATATTAAATCATTGTTGGTATTTTCTATATTCTTCTTTTAAAGAACTATTAGCATTGACTTGACTGTTGGCCGCTTTAAACTTTTCTCCTCCAGGGTAAAGAAACGCTGCCGCAACAATATGAACAATGTTCCCATGACCGATTGCTTTTTCTTATTCAAGTCGATAGCATCTGGGCCAATGGAGTATCTCAACCTTTAAACGGGAGATCGAACCGACAAATCAAATCAGGATTTTTTGTTCCAAATATATTATTAACAAATTCCAGTGTTGCTGATAATGCGTTAAACATAAATCACAATATATGGATTAAAAAATGTTGATAAGTTAAAAATTTTAGTGCAAATGTATAACTGTAACCTTCGATTTTAAGTGATGGGATATCACTCACTAATTATATCCTTAAACATATTTATAGGTAGTTAGTGAAGTTGAGATAAAAAAAACTTTATCAAAACATATGTGCTGTCTAACTTCATTGGGTTACCTTATACACAGCATACTTATGACTAGTGAAGCACAATTTTTTTTTTTAAATCCTATTAATATAAATAATCACAGCATGATTATTTTTTTTTAATTTTCGCATTATAAAAATTTCTACATTATGTACTAAAGTCTTATATAATTTATTTTTCCTTTTTATTATTTATTCCCTTAAATATTTTAATTTATTTTTCCTTTTTATTATTTATTCCCTTAAACATTTTAATGTTTTTTTTTTTTTATCGTTCTTTAAATATATTTAATTTTTCTATTATTTTAATTCTACAAAATTTTCTCTCGGTCTTTTTGATCACACATCAAAGTAAATTTAAGTTAAAAGTATAAAAATTATGCAACTATTTCCAATATAGTAAAATATATATATATACATACATACAAAAAACCCAACCTAGGCGTCCCCATTTACAATCTATTAATATTAAAAAAAATAAAAACATTCTTAACACATGCATACAAAAATTAAAATATAATAAATAAGTATATTAAGCTAAAATTTAAAAGTGATAAATATTTAATTAATTTAAAATTGCATAGATATATAAAATAATTTAGATATAAAATCTATATTTTTTAGTCTGTTAAATCAGTTCTGAAGCAAGCTCATTAGCATGAAAACAAAGGTCCAATTATATAAAACTCTAATTAGGCCTGTCCTAATATATGCCACGCCTCCCAGACATGAACTCTATCCACACAGGATAGAAATAATCTCTTGGTCTTCGAGAGGATCTTCGAAGAATCTTGGGCCGGTAACGGATGAGGATGGCTGTAGAAGAAGAAGAAATAAAGAACTCTTTGAGCTGCTCCAAGATATAGATATATGACCTTTGTTAAGCTGGGATGGATTGGGTGGGCAGGACATGTTGCACAGATGAGTCCCGGCGAAATACTTAAAAGAGTCGTGGAAGAAGAAATCCATTGTCCATGAAGAGTCGGACGGCCCAAGCTCCGGTGGATGGATGGCGTGGTACAAGACGTACCACTTGGAGGCCGAAATCGAAAGGCAGCAGCCCAAAACCGAGCCGACTGGCGGAGGTTCATAGAGGTCAGGACCCATCGCAGGGTTGTAGCGCCTACTGATAGATAGATAGATATA
>NW_027109240.1:165713-166801 GCF_000696795.3 Halyomorpha halys | reverse complement strand
TATATATAAATCTGCAATATAAGCATGATCTCCACCGAGACATCACCATTATTCTTACCATGCTATTTAAGACTATATATAATTACCATGCTAATTACAATCTGATGGTGGATGATTCCCCGGGAGTCCAGAATTATCCTTTCTGCCATTTTTGCCACTTCATTGATATAAACACAGAGTTCCTACATGAAGTTCCTTGTTGTGCTTGGTATAGTTCCAAATGACTTAAAATAATGAAACTTGTTTTAGTAGTTGGGTGCCAATTCAAGGCATTTTAGAAAATATACGGGTATACTTTCTGTTAGCTACCTGGAAAAAATCAAGAAGAGAAGAAAAAAAGTAGTTATTTCACCCCAATTGTTTATTACTTTAATGAAAACTATGTATCACTATTCGAAATTGATGAATTAGGGGGAATTGAAAATAGCGGCTAATAGAACTATTTAAGTTCAATAGTTTCCGAGATATAGCTTTTAAAAAAGCAACATTTCATAAAAAATGAACGGAAAATCATTATTGAATTTATTTTGGGAAATCTATATCTCAGGAACCATAGGACGTACAGATGTGTGTATTAGCACTCAAATTAGAGCTAGTTTAATGTGCCATAAAGTAGTTTATGGCGTTTATCTTCGTAGGAGTAGCATGTTTCATGATATTTGACAAAACTATTTCACAAAATGTTGATTTCTAGTTGTTTAGACAATATGGATTAATAAAAATATTTATGAGTCCACCAAGTATAGTTAGGGGGAATAGTAAATGGCGGCTATCAGAACTATTTAAGTTCAATAGTTTCCGAGATATAGCTTTCAACATTTCATAAAAAATGAACGGAAAATCAGTAGTTATTGAATTTATTTTGGGAAATCTATATCTCAGGAATCATTTGACGTACAGATTATTATACGACGTATTAGCACTCAATTTATATATGTTTTATAATCAATATGATATTTTATTTTACATACATATACCTTGTGTTTAAACCATTTTCCTGATTACACTGTTTAGAATTAAATATTATTATTAATGAACTTATTAACGATACGTTTTTTTCAGATGTCCAGTTGGAGATGAATGAAGGT
>NW_027109240.1:155240-164893 GCF_000696795.3 Halyomorpha halys | reverse complement strand
CTTCGCACTACATAGTCTTTTAATTTCTTTAAAAAAATAGTTATTATAGCTTCAATACGACTCAACTAATCTACATCAAACTTGACAATGGTTTAGGGCTCTATAAATTTCACTAAAGAGCACGAACCAATTAATCAAATTAGAACAAGATATATAAAATAAAACTTTTAAAAAGTTTTTCTTCACCTGAAACCCATAATTCAAATGCTAACGGCTAACTTTGCTGTACATCGTTCTTACTGATCCGAATTAGGTGAGTTTTTCTTTAAAAATATATATTTTTTTCTACATTACCATATGCCAAATTATGTTTTTATAAGTTTTGTGAATATAATATCGTTTAATGGAATCAATGATATTTTTTTCTTAATCTTCGGAAAGAGACGATTCGGTTGGTATATAATGACCGTGAAAAAACCTTTATTTTCTGAGCTTACAAACTAAAAATGTTTAATTTTGTTCATAATTTTTTTGCTCCCGGAGAGATCGGAGTATCTTTATGGTGACAGGGAACATTTTGAACAAAACCACGTAAATCGGTCCAGTAATAGTCAAATTCTATGCTAACTTAATATTTTAGAAGAAATTATTCCTAAAAATTAATGAAGAAGATGGCCTCGTGACCTTATATTGTAAACTGTTTTTAGAGTTCTATTACTGGGTAGTTTCTCTACATCCTGTATCATATTATTATGTCATTATGATCAAATTTACTTGTTGTATTTTTTTATACAGTTGTAAATATCAATAAATAAATAAATTAAAACAAAATAATTTAATATTTTCCAAGATTAATCTTTCAGATTGTATCTGACTAAAATTTAATTAAATATTCAAATTTCAACAGTAAATATATTTTTAATAGTATATTATTTTTTTAAAAATGCATTCGACTACTATAGGAATATAAAGAATGCATTACTTTATATAATTTATCTTGGACGTGGTTTATAATCTGAAACTCGGTAAAGAAAATCTGACTTTGGTTACAAGTCGACAAGAAGATAATTTTTAGTGGAGAATTTAGCATTTTAGCCATACGAAAGTTTAATGCTAGTAGGTCGGTTTATGCCGCAATTTTTACTATTGGTACAATTACAAAATGTAATATAATTGCTAATAATGTACAATATTTTGTATACGCATCTCCTTTCTTCGGTCTGTGATGTTAATTTGTGTGAAAATACCTTATTTCTGATTGATGAAAAATTCTGGCGTGTTCCGGCTTGAAAATGTATTTTTTTTTAATATATATATAGTTACTAAAATTATTTATTGAAATTTTTAGAATTTTACTCAACGCATTACTGCAAGCTTTCAGTATTTTTGGAAATATGTAAAAATAAATTAATCAACATTGAAACTTGGCGTTATTTGTTCCAAAAACTTGAAAGTTAATTAAAAATGGTAATCAAGGTTTCAATTGTGCATCAAAATACGTGAAAAAAATTTAAAGAGGTCTCTCATTATTCTCACGAATGTTACCGCCGATTCAAGCCCATATTTAAGATGAAAGAGTGGGAGGATTGATAGAAAACAAGTACATTGATTCTAATTGTATCCTTCATCTTGATTTATTAGTCAGGCATAAGACATCTGATTAAAAATTAGATAAAACTGACCTTAGTTTCGAACATCTTAAAAACACATAGTTTGTCAAAATGAAATATTGTTTCATCAATATATTATTTTAGGATATAATGGCTGTTTGGTCCATACATAACTAGGGATAAATAAATAAATTGGACATAACTAGGGATAGGATTTTTATGTTTTCACATATTTTTACCTGACCATGATATATTTCGATTCCTTACTAACTGAAGATGTTTCAAGACATTTTTGGCCAAAAAAAGCCATTTTTATTTCACATATTTTTAAATATTTGGCCTTTTTTACATATTTTGTTGTAAATCACATATTTTCTGAAATATTTGTTATTTTTTACATATTTTAGATATTTTGTCCTGAATCACGTATTTCCTTAAATTATTTGCTTAATTGTATATACATTTTTCGCAGCAACTACGTAAAATTCAAGAGAACGCAAGAAACTTAAAAGTGAAATTTATCATTTATCATAAATAGTGCGTAAAAATTCTATATCTTCATCTTTGAACACAAATTAAAAGCAGTGGCAATAATAAATTTTCACACAGAATTGCATCCAGAATTTCTCAGAAAGAGCAAGGGTCTTATTTCTGTGGCGTTTTCCTAGAATTTGTTTGTTTACTCCTCAATCCATTTCTCTGTTTCCCCCCTTCCCATGGTCCTTTCTCATCTTAGTCTTGTTTCTCTCCCCTAGTTTAATTACAATTACTAATTAATGGCTTGTTATTGGACGGCTGTTTTCTCTAAGTACATTTTTTTGTACATATTTTAACATAATTTCTTTAAAATATTATTCATATAGTATATAATAAATCCTTATTTATGTAACTTTTTTTAAGTTATAAAATTACTAATTAATTAGTAATTTATATTGTTGAGTAATACATAATTTATAAATAAGTATTTTTTTAAATATTTGACAATTTATTAGCACGTATTTATGTACATATTTCGGATTTTTTAGCACATAAAAAAAAATCTTATCCCTAGACATAACATATGGACTGTCATTTGCTGCAAAGGATCCAAAAAGAAACCAACACTAAATTTGTTTATCTTTTTAAATCGAAAAAAGTCATATTTATCTGCCTCCAACTGAGAGTCAAGAAACTACTGTTTTGTGATCAACCTTGTTACCAACACAACGACATATTTACCTCAATCCGATCTAGACTTCTGAACTGAAGAGTTTATCTTTCTAGTTTGTCTAATCCTGAACCACCTACATTGAACCCATTCGGCCATAACTATAGTGATTGCAACTAGTGAGAGTCGGTGTGAAAAGATAGAGATCGAAAGTAGGTCTAGACCCTTTTCTTTTCATTTCACTGATTATGACAATGGTTAATCATATTATCACTTTGAGCGAAAGCTGAAGATGTTTCAATTCGATATAGTTGTATCAGTCAGCGTATTGAACGTTGGGATTGTTAATCAAAGCTTTAGACAATAATGGATATTTGTTTAGATCTATTAAGCGATTCTAATAACTCGACAAGAAAGAAAGTTGTTAAAAAAATTATTATTACTATTTATTTATTTATCTTTTTGGTTGTGCTCCGTCGATTATTTAGGCCTGTTGTACTTAATATTAATTAAGCTCTCAAAGCATAATTTTTGTAAGTTTTCCGAAGCTCCATAAGCACAATCAATACACTCTTTGAGGACGTGACAGCCGAGCACAATGGGGCCTAGTTCAGAACGTTATGGGTTCGAACCCACTCTGGGTTATTCAACATTTATTTCACGGTGGCTCCGAAAACTGAAACTTGATATTACCTCACTTGGGCTGTATAGGTTTTTAATGGAAGACGAGACAAAAATATTAATAAAAAAAGGATTAATTAGTTTCTTTGTTTTTGTTTAGTGGCGCCAAACTCCATTGGTCAACGCCATTTATATTTTATTTAAATGTGCTAATATTCGTTAAATTTTATTTTTTTTTAAATTTGATTATTTATTATTTTATTTATTTATTTATTTTATTATTATTATTTTTCTCTCCCAATCGAGTTATATTTCTGTCAGCATATTTTGTGATTTTAAAAACTAAAACACCAATTTTATTGCTTTATCATCGTCTCTAATGGTTTTTGAGATATATTGGTTTAGTCCTAAGCTATTGAGGTGTAGTGTGAAATATGGGCATCATTGGAAAATATGGCTTATTGTTAGATTGTTGTTGCAATACTGGCAGATCGGAGGCGCTTCTTTTGAAATAAGATAGGAGTGGGTGAGCCTCGTGTGACCTATTCTCAGCCTAGTCAGTACAACCTCCTCTCTACGGCATTTGCGACTGGAGGTACCCCAGGGCGACATCCTTTTTAATAATTTTTAATTTATTCATTGGGCTTTCATTCCACAAATATTGCCATTTATCTTTGACTTCCTTTACTAGAGGCCTGCTCATCTCTGACGGAATTAAAATTGGTTTACCCCGTCCTGGAAGCGCGAGTGCTTCTCTTGCAGCGTGGTCGGCTAGTTCAATCCCTGCGATTCCTACATGGCTTGGAGCCCATATAAATGTAACTGACATACCCATATTGTGTAGAGTTTTTAAGTGAAAATGGATGCAGGAAATTTTCGGATGCTCTGGAAACATACAATCTAAACCTTTTATCGAGCTTAATGAATCTGTAATTATTGTAATGTTGGTGTGCTTCAAA
Source organism: Halyomorpha halys (assembly GCF_000696795.3). Lineage (NCBI taxonomy): Eukaryota > Metazoa > Arthropoda > Insecta > Hemiptera > Pentatomidae > Halyomorpha > Halyomorpha halys. The sequence goes on along the minus strand of NW_027109240.1, from coordinate 160,616 downwards.
GACAAAGAGAAGTGAAGTGCTGCTGCTATTGCATTTAGTTCGGCTGTGAATATGTTGCATAGTTTGTGGAGTTTAATTTTGAACGTCGAGTCATTAGTTACAAAGGATGATGCTGCTGATTGGTCTGAATTTGATCCGTCTGTATATATTATAAAGGATTCGGACATGTTTTGAATTAGACGAGAAAAATGGGCTTTATATTCATTATATTGAGATTAATAAGTTTATAATGCTTAGTTTCTGTTATGGGGTTTTTACCGATCGTGAAAATTATAAACTTACTACAGCCTCGTAGGCTGTTTCCTCCTTTCAGTGGCAGAATCTACGTTTAGATTCTGTCAATACAAAGTTGCACATGTGTTTAGTAAGATAACCAGTATATACTTTATATACAGTATACCTTGTGATATCGTTGTGGGAGTGGGTAGTTCATTGGTAAGGCAATGGACTACTAGCTCCAAGGACTTGGATTCGAATCCGGATGTGGCTGATAATTATTATCTGTTACCTGCCGTTGATTCAGCCCTGTGGTTTCAGAAGCCCCCCCGGGTCACCTAGCTTTATAAAGTGGGTACCCTTATTGGGTAAAAATCTGGCGGTCGACCATGATTCTGAACAAATGACCTCCTTGCACAACAGTTGGTCTAGAAACAGTACTTCCCTACGAAGTACTGCACCTCTGACCCTTCATGGGTTGTAATGGTACAGATTTAACTTTTTTTTTTAATATCCTTAAGCGTGGTGCTGTTCATTTGAAGCTGCGTGTCCTTTTTTCTCAGGACCCTTCTAAAAATCCCCTAGAATGTTATTGTCTCTTGTTAAGCCACATTGCTTAACTTTTTTCAACATCAGTAGCCTTGATTGTTTTTGTTTATGCCACGCACAGACGGGCCCTGTTGTGATTTTGAGGCTATTGAAGCTCTTCAATATCATTGCCATGTAAACAAGACTCAAGAGTGTGCCCCTATTCAACGCTTACTTTATTGTATTACGGCCGATTGTTCAAAGCTGCACCGTAGTTCTCCTTAACACTTGAAAGTGTTATGAATCAAATTGCATTATTTTGGGTTAAATCAGTGATTCCCCATCAGTGGCCTGTAAGAGTTATAATTTTTGTTTTTGGGAAATTGTAGTTGGAATTATTTTATCTTTCCTGATGTTTTGGTGTTAACTGAAAAGTTTTAAGGTAAATTTCCAATAAAAATAACATCAAATGCACTTTTAGCCATCATAATTTTCAAGAAACCGCCCTTTGTACTAGAGTTAGGGGTGGGCCGCATCTTGTTCAATGTCCGGCTTAAAGGTCCCCAGACGTCTATGCTTTGGGAACCGCTGGGTTAAATGAAGTCTCATTATTACCTGTACTGATTAAAAACATTTTGCACGGATTATATTTAAGTAAATGATTTAATATTTATGATAATTAATATTGATTTGATAATATAAAATATTGGTCTGGTGATAGAGGACACTCTGACCCATTCATGAAATATTGTGGAAGCGTGGTAATTACCTTGCCTCCGTTTGTCGGTTTCTGATCTCTAATTTTGGTTTAATTTAATTTTTTGGAATGTGAGTTAAAATTTCAATTTAATGATTTTTATTAATTTTTTTTAATAATGTAAAAATTGTTATAATTTTTTTTCACGGAATTGTTTTTGTTTCTCTCATATTTATTATTAACATCTTTTAATTTCGTTTTAGATAACTCATTGTAATCTCATTTAACTTCTTCTTTATCATTCTCGTCCTAGAAGATTGAATAAAAATGTTAATAAGTATGTTGGATATGAACGTTATGAGTTGATTAAGACGACCATATGAATTTCATTACAATTTGGAATAAGATATATTAAAGACATTAAATTGCGTTGAAAAGTAAGAATATGGAATAGCAGAAGAGTTTGTTGAATAAAATAGGGCTGAATGACAATGGCCGAAGAACGCTGGAATTCAAGAAGGAATTTCATTAGGAAATAGCGGACGGCCAATATCTCCACAGCCTTCAATAACCGCTCCATTAAGTGCTGCTATCTCTTCACTAGGGCAGTGGGTGCTTCCACTCCTTCCACTCGTTGCTGAGGGGTCCTTCACTACAGAAAAATACCTTCACTAAGAACAGCCAACGTCGTTGCGAAATCCCTGTGGGGTGGCTCATAGAAACAGTGAGATAAATGTGGTGCCAAACGCAACAGACGAATACAGTTACACGAAATAAAAATAATAAATACTCAAACCTGTTCTTATGTAGTGGATACGTCTAGTATACAAATTCGAAGTATGGATAGCTGTAAAAATATTTCTCGGATTCTAATTTTTTTTTTTAAATTGAACCTCCTAAAAATAGGTTTAAGCTAATAGAACAAGAGTCGGGAAGACAAAATAGGCAGTTATCTCACCCTAATTTTTGATTACTTTAATGAAAATTTATGTATAATTACTAGTCAAAACTTACGAGTCTGCCAAGCATAGGTAGGGGGAATAAAAAATGGCGGCTGTTTCAAAACCTTAAAAAAACATTAATTTTTCATTCGGAGCTCCATATCTTAAAAACTACCAACAACACTAGAAAATCTAAAAGAACATTATTTAAAGAAGAGTAAATGTGCTGAAATATGAGCCATAATAGAGCTATTTACATTCAATAGTTCTCGAGATACAAGCAACATTTAATAAAACTGTACTGAAATATCAGTAGTTAGTGAATCTATTTTGAGAAATCTATATCTCAATAACCATTCGACGTACTAATGCCTATTAGCTCTCAAATTAAAGCTAAAAGATTATACTATAAAGTAGTTTATGATCTTTACCTTCGTAGGAATAGTAGTTTTCATGATATTTGCTAAAATAGATTGATTTATAGTTGTTCGCACAATAGGTTCGATTTATGAAAAACTTTATTTCAGAAACCATTATAAGTACAGATGTCTACCAGCACTCAAATTAAAGCTAGTCAAATTTACTATAAAATAGTTTATAACGTTAATCTTTAAAGGAGTAGCAGTTTATATGATATTTGACAAAATAAACTCACAAAATGTTAATTTCTAGTTGTTCGTATAAAATGTTGGATTTTTGAAAAATATATCTCCAGAGCCATAAGACGCAAATATGTCTGCCAGCACTATAAATAATAAAATAAAGGAAATTTTACTTACTATAAAGTAGTTTATGACACCTATCTTCGTAGTAGTTTTTATGATATTCACATATCAATAAAATCAATTTATTTTAGAAAATTTCATGAAAACTACTACTACGAAAATAAACATCATAAACTACTTTATAGCTCATTAAATTAACTTTAACTTGAGTGCTAATAGACATCTGTACGTCAAATGGTCTTTGAGATATAGATGTTGCTTTTTAAAAAGCGATATATATGGAGAACTATTGACCGTAATAGCTCTATTAGGGCTTACATTTTAGCAAATTTACTCTACTTTAAATGATGCTCAATTAGATTTTCTATTGTTGTAAAGATATAGAGCTCCGAATAGAAAAAAAAAAAGTAATTATTTTTAACGTTTTGAAACAGCCGCCATTTTTTATTCCCCCTACCTATAATTGGCAGGCTCATCAATTTTGATCAGTAATTATAACTAGTTTTCAATTACGTAATCCAAAATTTAGGTGAAATAACTGTCTTTTTTCTCCTCTTGGGCTCTTGTACTATAAGTATTGTTTGATCTCGCTTTTCAATCCATGACAATGGATTATGATAATAATCAGTGATGTAGTAGGGTGGGTTTCTACTCTCCCTGGAAAAAGTAATAGAGTAATTATCAAATCAGTAAATTATTTAAATTGTATTGGGCAGTGATAATACATCCTGCTTACTTTTTTACAGTTTATTACTAGTAGCATAAAACCAATATAACCATTGCACTGTTTGGTTAAACACTGACTTTTAAGCTAAAAATTAGTGAAAAACCACCTTGTAAAGGGAAGGATGGCATTCTGAATCACCTAATGTTAGTCAATTATCTTAAGATGGTGAGCGTTCCCACGCTGTGCAGTTTAGGACTACCACTGATAATAATACATAGCATATTTATATAAATAGATAACATAACTAGTAAACCAAGGAGTGACCAATTTTAACCATTTTTTCAACCTATAAAACTGCTTTTTAAAGTGAGGAAGACCTCACTCACATGATCCGTAAATTAAAACCGTGAGAAGTACAGAAAACTGCTCTGTAGTTCTTGAAGAAATCATACTTTTACTTGAAGAACTACAGATCAGTTTTTGACAGACGTCGATTAAAACTGATGAACCAAATAAATAAACTTAAAAGAAGTTATTCATGATTTCTTAATTGTATATGTAAATTACTGATTGTGTCTGTTTGGAAAATAATTTGAAAGACCCAAACTCTGATCTTGCGTGCCACCAGTATGCTTAAGACCCAGAGGAGATGGGGCAAAATCTAAAATTTCCAAACAAATTTGACCGGTTTTCTCAACCTACCTAGGGTAGATCGGGGAGGAGTCACTGAAATTTTACCTTTTCCTAAACATTCTTGGAAAACTGGCCTATCTACTCAGAGTTTGGTTTAAGTAGCTTATAAATGCTATAAGTGTCAAGGCATGGACACAACCTTCAACCGTACAAGGATGAAAAAAGAGCTGTATGACTGATCTTAACCTGGTGTTTTTACTTTCACTTACATTTTTTTTTATTTCCCATATTTCCACTTTCCTTGTCATTTCTGACACACTGGGAGGAGGTTTATCTAGAGGTGATCAAGTGGAATCTAGATGATGGGATCGCCTAGAAATGGAAAAAGTAAAAAAAAAATAAAATGGGAAACTATTAGGATCGTGAAAAATATCTAAAAGAGTTGTTGACGATAATAAACGTTTTGAGGTCCCCTGCTTTCAAATTGACAATTCTTGCATATTGGTACGTTTGTTTTTAACAACAGCCTAACTCAGAAACGAAAAGGCGTACGAAACTCTAATGTCTTATTTATGGTAAGTGTATACCTCGTGACTTTCTTTAAAATTGACCAACCGGATGTGCCACATTACTAAATCAATTTTTTATACTTTTTTAGGATTTTATCAAAAATCGGCTCTAACAATTTTAATTAAACTCGATAAATGATGAATTAAAAAAAAAAAGTTCCACTTACGTACCTTTAATTTTGTTTAGTTGAAAAAATTATCCATCTCACATTCAACTAAAAATGTACGAACATAAACTATGTAATTAACTTCAGGAGACCAAAATAGTAAAACAAATATTTATTTTTACAAAATAGAATATAAGATTGCAAAATAGACAAACATTTTTTCAGATTGAAAACACACTTCTGGAAATTATAGTTGTACTATATACCGTAAGAAAGCCGAAGATGTTGGGAAA
>NW_027109240.1:118772-155170 GCF_000696795.3 Halyomorpha halys | reverse complement strand
TATATGTGTATAATGTTTAAAGTCGTAGAAATTTATGGAGAATAGCCAAAAGCGTTTAATTAAAAGGTTTGTTCTAACAAGTGTTGGACTGTTTAACTGGTGGGTGCATTTGCTGTGCCTTTTTCCATTTCACCAGTCTAATAAATGTTTTCATATTACCATAGTGATTAAATAATTAGTTTTTTAAGTATTTTGTCTTTTGATGCTGATCCTTTTTTTCAAATTAGTTCCACATTGATTTAATTACGGTATTGTGTAAATCAAATCTGATTTATAAAATTAATATTTAGTTTTGGGTTGGGAAAGGTGTTCCTTTATGTTTTTTGGGGGGATTCAGTATACCTACTTGAGGAGCCCCATACTGAACAACAGCTTTAGCTTGTTTTGAATGATGAAACTTTTGTGTTAAAAAAGATTCTGTTTAGATCAGATTACTTTCGGCACACTATTAATTCAAATTTGAGGCTATTTCTTCCACAGATATTAATTTACTATTAATTGTCATGCTAAAATTCGATGAGGAACAATATATGTTTCTCATGGATTTTAAACAATGTTTTTGTTACATTTTTTATAAATTGATCATAATTATACATTATTATATCATTTTATGTTATTTATAAGTATAGCTTTTGTATTTCACTGCATTTTTCTAATCATTTTGATGACTGATATTTTCCACATACCGGGTTCTGGAAAATATCTATAGATATTAAGTTTCTGTTTATTCACTATAATTTAAAGGAAATGATATTATGCATCTATTTCAAACTTTTTCTTGAAACAACTGTTTTTTTATTTACCTTAAAGCTTTTGATATTGCCCAGAGTTTTATATTTAAATTACATCTTAACTATAATTCAAAGCCTACTTACAAAATAAGGACTAAGTAAGTTTTCATTTCCCAGAAAACTGAAATAAATGCCATACCAAAATGTTCTAAACATCTTTAAAAAAAATATTTATTATGCCCCATTATGTTTGTTGAAAAGTTTAAGCCATAATATTATCGTTTGAATAAGTTTTCCATAAATTTTAGAATTTGCACATTACTCTAATATCATCATCTGAATTTTTTAGTCGGAAAAAGCATCACTATCAGCTGGTTGGCTGCAGTGCTGGTCAGGAAGTAGGATTGTAAAGAAAAAATCAGCAATAAATTAACGAATATACTTTAAAACACTTGGTACCTTAAGAAGCAGCAAGATAATAAGAATACTAAAATCACAGCTTCATTTCTGACTTATATTAACTATTCCATAAAGATTCTTGGTAATAATTAATAGTGTCAACTACTTTAAAATATATTGGAAACTTATTTCAAAATATGATCCAAGAAATTGAAATACTTGAAACCCATATTTTTTTGATGCGACACTAAATATATAGATCAAACTATATGGGTATCTTAGAATAAATGTATAGAGTAGTATTTTTTGTGACCATTCATAAAAATCGTCATATTAGAAAAAAATATGAATTTCAAAATAATAATATTACTATAGCAATGTATACTAATGAAAAGAAAAAGGCTTCCTAGGTTTGACCAGTCTTTGTCCCTTATACATTATTAGACTTATAAAATTACAATACTTGAGAAAATATAAATGTATATAAGGTAAGTTCGCTTCTAGGAATGAAAGCACAAATGTGAATTTTACGCAAATTTAGTTTTGATAAATGATAAATAAGATGAATTTAGTTAAAATTAATATAGATGGTAGTATTAACCCTGATTTTCCTCAGTTTCGAATCATTCTGGGAAAGTTTACTTTAATTTCAACTAACTCAAGAAACTCAATATCAACTTATATTTCACAATAATATCATGAAATTAAAACTAACTAACTTACAATCGCAGCATAATTACTGACTTATATCAATTGAACGTCTAAAGATTTTCTGTCAAAGGAAACTGACACATTCGTTTTTTATTCATAAATTTTGACAAAATGATGGGCCATTTGCACCTGTTTAATCTTCAACAATTAGTGATTTATAGAAACCACAATAAACACATGGAAAATATTTATCATTAACAAGACTCACTTATTTATAATCTTTAAATTTCTTTCTTGAGACTGGTAATTGTTTACTAAATAATTCAAAAACACTATCCAAAATTATAGTCTCAAAACATTTATTTCATTCACACGTCCAACGTTTCAGCCAATTCGGCCATCTTCAGGGACAATCTCAAATTACTATGAGACATATTATCCAATCATTTAAAAAAAAACTCCATACAGGCCATTCTGCCCAGGTCAAAACATTAATATCTAATATGTCAAAATTACATTAAAAATCACAATCAAATTATTTCCCTTTTATCACTATTTATACACTTTTATTATAATAAAAGTGTATAAATAGTGATAAAAGGGAAATAATTTGATTGTGATTTTTAATGTAATTTTGACATATAAGATATTAATGTTTTGACCTGGGCAGAATGGCCTGTATGGAGTTTTTTTTTAAATGATTGGATAATATGTCTCATAGTAATTTGAGATTGTCCCTGAAGATGGCCGAATTGGCTGAAACGTTGGACGTGTGAATGAAATAAATGTTTTGAGACTATAATTTTGGATAGTGTTTTTGAATTATTTAGTAAGACTCACTTAATTAATTTGTCTTTTTGTTGTGTCAAATTACTGGTGGTTGTTTCTAAATCTGCACTTAGCTTTAGTTACACCTCATTCAACGACGTCATCCCATCGCAGATGAGGCTAGAAGTGTTAATTTTCATTCACTAGCATCTTCTATTGGTATCAGGATAGTCTCTTTACTATCTGTGTATAGATCTCACATTGCTGTTCTTTATAATGTTAATAATTCACCAATGGTAGATTCTGGGTTGTAATACATCCAACTCAGTTACCGATATAGTATTTCTAGAATGTTAAAATTAAAAAAAAAAAAACACGATTGCATAAAGGTTTTTAAAAAATACTGATAACAATTACTATTTAAAGAAATGACTTTATTTACATAAATTACATTAATAGTTTCACTGACTCATTGATTTTGTCAGTTTACTTTTCACAACTCTTTATATTTTGTACATCTCTTTGACTTTCATCTTCTGATGTACTATTGACACTTGAATCACTGTCATCTTTGTCTGAATCTTGTTTGGTTCCATTTGAGTTTCCTAAACCTGATTGTTTCTTTTTTTTAAGCTTTTCTTTCATCTTAAGCCTTTTAGCACGTTTCTTTGCAGTTTTTTGTTCTGAAAGTTTTTGATTAGTCTCAAGTTTCCTTTGATATTCATCATCTAGAAGTGCCTGTAAAAGCAGTTTAACTGTTATCAAAAGTAGTAAATATAATAAATAATTATATCTTATACATTCATAATTTCTGTGATCAAAACAATTTATTTCAGTTACATTACAATATAATTATTATAATCATAAACAGATATTTTCCGAACGCTCAATAAGATATTACAAAAATCATTGATAATTTCCAAAGGCAACTGACAAAAGGCAATCTTCCTCTACTGTACCTTAATGGTTTTTGACAATGATGTCACTAACAACCTTTAGTTGCTAAATTCAACTTTCCTTTGGGTCCTTCTATTTATTTAAATATTAAATTTTTACAACAAACCTTTTTTATTTATGATTTTTACACATTGTTTTTTATTAATTTATTTTTTTAAAAGAGGACTCAGATCTCGCCATTAAAGGATTTAATACATAAATCAATAAGTTAAACACAATTAACTCATTTTTTACTGCTGTCTTTATTTGAGGACACTGTGTTTTAAAATTTGTGGTCTCTACATATACATAAATCTACATATTTATTACTTGAAATTCTCATTTCTTTTGAGTATTAATCGAGACTCATTAAAGGTAAAAAAAAGAAAGTAAAAATTATTACCTTTAAATCATTAAAAAAAAACAAATAAATAAGGGAAAATTAATGCAAAATTTTTGATCATTTACAAAATTCTGAAAAAAAAACAACAAAAAACAATATATATATGAAAATGCCAACTAGTGACGTTTTTTCATTCTTTTTTATATTGTACCTTGTAGAAACATATGAGAATAAATCTGCAGAAAAATACTAAAAATTTTGTAAGCTATATATTGCTTATTTGCTGCCCTCACATGAAAGCAATGGTGTAGAAAGGGATCAAAAATGAAATGTCAGAATTCCTTAAAAATTAATTTATACAGAATTTCGTGGAAAATTATAATCATTGATTTTTTAAACAAATAAATATTCAAATACAGCTTCTAAAGTTTTATAAATATAGATTATTTTTCTAAACAATAACCAGAGGAATATTCTTTTAAGATATAGTAGATCATCCATGCAGGATATTGATTCTTCCAAATAATGTATAATTTCTTACAGATAAAGATTGTAATACTGAAGAGAAATATATGTTTACAAAAATTACAATTCATATATGTAGGCGTTAACAACCACAATTGGTTGGCTTCAAAATATGCAATAACAGTTTGAGGCAAAAATAGTATTGATACCTATTTACTAGTATGCAGGATATATCGGTAGTTGAAACCACATACTATATAATCGGCTAAGTGATAACAAAATTGAGATACTTGATTATATTAGTGAAGTGGATATGTTTTGTCTGAAGTTTTCCAGTATTAGGGATTCACTAAGACCATTTCTTGAAAAATACCCCCCTTCCCTTCAAAACCTTCTGACCCAATGGGATTCGATGGCATTAGCCATTTATTATGGAAAAGAGAGAAACAAAGGAGATGCTAACAAGCAAAATGTATATCCAAATCCAGCATGTTTTGTTCGAAGTGTACTTTTATATTTGCTCAGAATGCTTTTGATTTATTAGACTTCAATATTCATTTGTTTTTAATATCAATGGTTATCATTTCTATAGTTTGAGTTTGAATCCCCTTTTTACGACTGTTCTCGTTTGAAGGACCTTTCGAGAGGGAGGAAATCGTGGTTTTTGTTGGTAATAAATTTTGATATGTATAAATGATTCAGATAAATACACTTGAAATATTTTCAGATAACAGCATACCTTTTCTCCTTTCTCGTGTATTATTTTCTGTCTTGCATATTCTTTTCTCCGTAAATGTCTATAGACATGGAACTCTCCACTTCCTGCACCAGCACTGGATCCCATGACGTTTCGAACGAAATCAGGTACATGAGGTAGCTTTTTATCTCTCTGTCTTTCTGGTATTACTACTGGTTTATCCTTTAAACATCAAATTAATATTTTAAATAATTAAACTTTAAATTATGTAAGGGAGAGTATTGCAGTGAAAAATTGAATAAACTTACTGGATTTTTCATTAATTTCTCCAATTTCATTCTCTGCAAACTAACTGCAGTTCTTGGCACTAAAGGTTTATCTTCTTGTAAATCACTTTTTTCCTCATGGTTGCTCATTTTGCCAACTACTGATTTCCACTTTCAAATAAGGAAGAAATCCAGAAGATGTCAAAACTGTACTTCTTGAAATACCTTTCAAAACTGATCAAAACAAACATTTAAATTTGAGAATTTCGCTCAGCACTGACTTGTGTGTAAACAACATAACACTACAGTTACCTTCCCTAATGGCTACAAAGAGGTCTAAACACAGATAGTCGAAGTTCAAATATAGCGACAAGGGAGTATTCTATCAACAATTTTTTGTTTCTATTATGATTTTACCATCTCTATTTATAATATCAAATAAAAATATAAATAAAATCATTTCCTTCAATCTAATTTCTTTTTTTTCTACTCCTAAAACCATCAATTATTATTAAAACTGTAACGAAATTAGTTTCACTTCAAACTTCATAGTCACATTACCATATATCAATCATTTCCTTTACGATCACCGAATCACTGTTAATTTTTTAGCCTATGTTAGATGGAATACTGAGTGTAATAATTGTAATAGCAGTGAAAATATCAATACCATGGTCTGCTATTGCTATTCCCTTGTAAGAAAAACGATCCTTAATTTCACACACACAAAAAAAAAAAAAATAAATAAAACATAATTATTTCAAAATGATTGCACAAGGCTAATGAGAATCATAAACATACAATGAAAGCTGTGCATATACTGAGAATCGCCCTTATACCTTGAAAGGGTAAGTTGGTAGAATGCAAAAGCTTAGGTAGTGTCTCATGATATCTTGGTAGCAGAACTTCATTCTTCCAGCCCTGACGAAGCACAGCAAAGTGGGGCGAAATGTTGGTGAACAATAAATAGTTTTCTTATACTATTTTGATACCTTTATTGACCACCACTCGGACTATCTTCCTCTGATCTATTTCATATGGTCAACTATGTTCTTCCATTATTATTTTTGGATTCACCTGAAAATTCTAATTTATTTTATTTTATTTTTTCAATGGGCTAAAAACAAATTCAAATGTAAATTTCAGAAATACTGAATAATAATAATAAGTTTTCATTGCATATAATCCAATAGATCCTTCACACCACTCAAAAATTGATTATTTCAGGATCACAAAGAATATTCTATATTATTTATACACTTTGATTCTGGCCTTAAATTTTCAAATCATATTCTTTTTATTTATCTGATTCACTGTATTTTAATTAATATTTGATCAGTAATTAATTACTATTAAGTGAATTATATTAATTAATTCTTATGCAAAGCTGGGTTCTGAATCATGCACATATCATATTATTTATGATTACGACATAGTAAATAGTAGGTAAATTTCTCAATTTTACTGAGACATCTATAATTACTGATATTATCTATTAGTATTAATATCCATATAGAAACATTGAAAGATGAACATATTTAAAAAATATAAAGCTATATTTGTTTAGTTTTAAAAATGTTTAACTACTTCAATCTGTATAAAATTTAGTTTTCTCAACATTTTTAATGGAGTGTTTTCAGCCAGAACTCATTATTTAGAAATTATAGGTCAAAATATCTGAAAATTCAAGGTTTTCCTGCTGGCTTGAGGTTAGCATAGGGTTTTTGAATTTAAATTTCAGATTCCATACCACAGAATATCTGCATACAATAAACAAAAGATAAACTTTGGGCTTGCCTGAAGAAAAATATAATTCCATGTAATATAATATAGTTCCATTATTTTGTTATTTGTTTTGTCAGATGTACCACTATTCAAGAAAAGCAGTGTATGTGCACCCTTGGGGAGCGGTTCTCAAAATGGGTGCCATGGCACCCTGGTGTGTCCGAAGCGAATTCCAGGAGTGGAAGGAATCTACTTTCTCAAAATATTACAAAAAAATAAATCAATTAAAATAAAAAAATTAATTATACATTACATTCCAGTATTTAGTGGATACATTTTTATATTTTTTTTTATTCTGAGAAGTGTGCTGAAGATTTTTTGTGTGGCAGAAAACGTTTGGGAACCACTGCTCTACGAGACCAACAGTTGAGAATCATTCACTTAAAATTGTAAAAATATAAAACATTGCTGGATATGCTACAACAATTATTTTTCAGTTATAAGTAGGTCGATAGGGAGTGTTAGTTTGTTTACAAAGTGAAGAACTATTCAATGTTAGTTAAGTGTATATATTTTTTCCTAATATTCTCTTCTTTCTTTTACGTAAATTATATTTTGGAGTTATTATTTTTATTTTTCACTGGAATTTTATATTTCTTACAGTAAAAATTATAACTTTTAAATTTAATGCCATACATTTTAATTTCCATTTAAACTTACTTCATAAAAATTAAATTTTGAACATTTGTATTTATTTTTGCTTCTGATTTTGGGTTCATTTAAGTATTAAAATACATGAAGTACTGTTTGCAATAAAATTGAAGTGTAGAATAGACTGATTGATGAATTTGGAACACTTTGGCAGTTAAAATCCTTTACGTCAGAAGAGATCTCGAAAAGAACTTCAAATATTGTTAGTGCTTGCCAAGAAGATTTGGGAGAAAGTGTAGGCGAAAAACTTGTGTTGTATGGCAAACTTGTTAAAGCTAATATGGATGCTACTTGATCTTACAAATTTGCATGTCATTAGTGATTACTAACTTCAGCACAGAATATACTTTTTGACTTTAAAGCATGTTAAGTCATAAAACTCTAGTATCCTTTATGAATATGCAATGTAATTAGCTTGAAAAAATTGATTTGTCAAGTGCTATCCCCTAATTTGCTTACATTAAATTAAGAAAAGTTTATTTGTTTGTAAAAGTTGTGTTTTATTTTTTAATTATACAAAATCAAGGCACTCCAGGTAACATTCCCTACAGGGCCCTACCTGGCATAATGACTTTATATTATAGTTTCTATATATAATATTTTATTTCTTTATAAACAGATCGGCCCTTACTGGCCTTAGATGGTTGTTTTAAAATTTTGTAAATAATTTTTTATCAAATAAAATAAATTATTTTACAATTACTTCTACCTAAATTTGCAGTTTTACTAGACTAATAGTTCAGGGAGAAACAAAGGTAGAACAAAGTAAATAAAAATTAATTAAGAAATTCTCCATTTATTATAGCTCAATTGTGAAACAGTTTACATAATATTGAGTTTTTAATACATTTTAAGCGAACATTAAAATGGGACTAGGAATAATGCTATCTTAACATAAATCTATCAAGAATATAAAACATGAACTCATTCAAAATCTAAAAAATAAATGACATGGATTATAAAATTTTATTTTATTTTAAATTAATTTTACTTTAACGTAATTTAATTAATTTGACTCTTATGAGTTTTGTTTATTATTATTTAATTAATATTAATTAATTGCATATTTAATTAATTTGTACTTTTATTTATACTGTAGATAATTTATACTTTTTGAGCATAAGTAACTGGGTTTATCCCACATTAATAAATACATTTTGGAATATAATTAAGAATTATTCCTATACATAGCCAGTCTCAGTCTTCATCTTCTTACTGACCTTTTTAATGTATACTCTAGTTATAATATGTCAATGTTAATACATAATTTCAGCATTTGATTGAAGTAAATTAATAATGTAAATTATGTATTGTGACAATGATTCAAAACGATTGAGTGTACCATTGTACAAGAGACAAAAAATGAGTTATACATCATAATAAATATCACACTAAATTTCTTTATAAAAAATATATATGGCTTAAAGAAAGACAATCATAACAGTCATGTAAATTTAAGCTAATGATTGTTCCCTAGTTTGTTTCCCATTTAAATTTTTTCTTCTACATTTTTTGTATTCTATATATTAGGTCTGATGACTTTTGTTCTTACATTATTATTTGTTCAAAGGACTGCATTTCATCTAAATCAGCAATTATCAAGTATTCTTCAGCATCTATCCACAGTTCCTCCACAAAATTACTTGGAAATTCAAACATTGATTCATTTATGAGATATGTAGGTATCTCATTGTATATAGGCATCTCATTATATATAGGTAGCCCATTGTATATAGGCATCTCAAAATACATAGGTAGCTCATTGTATATAGGAAGCTCAATGTATGTAGGTATCTCATTGTGTATAGGCATCTCATGGTAAATAGGTAGCTCACCATATATAGGTGGCTCATCATATATAGGTAGCTCATCGTATATTGGTAGCTCACCATATATAGGTAGCTCTTCATACATAGGTAGTTCATCGTCTATAAGTAGCTCATCATCTATAGGTTGCTCATTATATATAGGTGTCACATTATATACAGGTATCTCATGGTTTACAGGTATCTCATAAATTCCAGGCAACTTCTGAAATTATATCAATAATACAAAAAATCCTGCATTTCAATAGTTTGAAGCAAGAATGTGACAAGCCAAAATTTTGAAGACAAATTAGATTTTGTACAAAATACTCGTTTGTTTCTTCATATAATTTTTGTATTGGTTTATCTTAAATCATAATTTCAAGATATTGACCAATAATATAATGGAATATGAACAATATTATGGCTTACAAAATTCTTGCTCCAAGCCCTTGATTTATCCACCTTAATAAATAATGAATATCAAAATTTTGAAAAATAATAAAGAACATAGTAAGCTAACCTTAAAAACTATTGTTTTTGATAAAACCCTCACATCAACATCTTCCCTTTACAAATATGTCCTTAGTATCTCAAGTAGTACTTGGATATAGTACTACCTACAGTAATATACTAAACAATATTTACCTTCATCAATCAAGGTCTGTTTTTTGTTGTTTTTTTTCTTTCTCCAGAACTAATGCAATCTAACTTTAAATATTTTTTGATAACCAAAGGTTATGGAATGGAATTAACTTTCAAAAATTGATAAATCGATTGCATTTAGCTGATAATGTATTCTATTTAGATATGGAGACAATATCATTCTGTTTATGAAGAAATGGGTTATTTTTAATTCTTAAAGTATATTTACATTGAGTAAGAATGCATCAACTAGGGATTGAATTTAATATTTCCCATGGTGTTAACACAAACTTGTTTAACTGGCCTTCAAGTACAATTTAAAAAATCTTACTTATGGGTGTTAATAAGAGCTTGTCCAAAGTATGCTTTCTGAAAATGAATGAACTTGATGACAGTACATCAAAAATTCAAAATTGAGATATATCTATTTATTGAAATCTAGGGATATAATTTGAAATAGTTCGGAGCTTTGTCTACCCCAAACTTAGGTGCTAACAATAACTCCTCTAAAGAAATAAAAAAGAAAATCTAAACTGCTAATTAATTGAACTTTTTAAAACAAAAACAACAATATCTACAAAATCCAGAGCCATTATAGTATAGGCCTATTGACATGCTAGGTGCTAAAAAATAGCAGATGAACAGAAGATTGCTATATTGGAAAGAATAGTACTAAGAAGGATGTATGAATAACACCTGAAGAATAAGATACAGCCAAGAACTTTGTGAAAAGTTTAGGGATATATCAGCAACTAAATTTATTGTGTTGATCAAGAAGTTTATTGACTATAAAGAGGTAGAAGAAAGTTATGAACTCCACACTATTGTGGGAAAGAATATATGAAAGACCACCAGAGTTTGTGCAGCTAAGATGGTCAAAGGGACAATTGTCAGGAACATATTAGTATGGGAATGTTTCTTTTGGAGGATAAACTTTTTTGGTATGTACAGGGTGTTTCAGGGTATGAACAGAGAAAATATGAATTGAGCATCTGCTACTTTGGAAGAAAGATGCCGATCCTATCTTAATGCTCAAGCTTTGCTTTTCAGAACATTTAATGATAATGTTTACTTTAATATAAATAATTTAATTAATATCCATTTTAGTCTCAAAACATTTTATTTTTCTTATAAGTCCGACGTTTCGGCCAATCCGGCCATCATCAGGGACAATCTACTTAATAGAATTTTGGAATTATATTATAATAAACAACAACTGTTGTGATAAAGTTTTTAAGGAATAGTGACTGTGATAAATGATTTTAATTTTGGTTTTAAGTGAATATTTGACTAATTAGAAATAATTGTTTTGACCTGGGCAGAATAGCCTGCATGGAGTTAAAGTTTTTAAATTGTATAATTCCAAAATTGTATTAAGTAGATTGTCTCTGAGGATGGCTGGATTGGCCGAAATGTCGGTCTTATAAGAAAAATAAAATGTTTTGAGACTAAAATGGATAGAAATTAAATTATTTATTTTAAAAAAATTTACCAGTCACAAGAAAGTGTTTAAGATTATAAATTAAATAATGTTTACATTTCATTAATAAAATAATTGGAACACATATCGATTTATTTATTATAACCTCAATAATTCAAAACAACAAAAATATTTAGACATCAATATCTCACAAACAAAGAATCAACAGACATACCTTCATAGAGCTTTTTATTATTATTTTCAAATCCTTAATTCATGTTTTCAGTTAGGACACTTAACCCTGAAAAACCCTTGTATATAATTAAAATTGTGACCAATAGAACATAATGAAATCCAGAACAAGTATTGTAATACATGTAACTGCAAAATGCTGGGATATCTGTAACATTCATTTAGTAGTTGTCTGATCGACCAAGACTATAGACAATGTTATACAAAGTAGTGGATCTAAGCCTTGAGAGCTCTGGATGAAACAATATTGTGGGGCTCTAGGTGATACGATATTTGGGAAAGTTAGATGATAAAATATTGCAAGATTCCTGTAGGAGTAGCATAATTTCGACTCACTCACCTTTGTAGTAATAGTTACTATTCCATTAGGGATGAAGACTGTATCGATTTCATTTCCAGCTTTATCACTTGGAATGGGCACTCTTCTTGTGAATTTTCTCGGTACAATGCTAGATTCACCTCTCCTTTTACCATAGTATCCTTTTATAACAATGAAACCATCTTCAATGCTTACTTTCAAATCTACAGGCTTGTACACCTTTATATTTAATTGGCATATTGTATTGTTCTGCATAATGCTTATCATGGGTGGTTCCCAATACTGAGAGGCAGGATGCATTCCATAAAGCAATATTTGGTGAAAGTCATTGTCACCCATAAGGAACTGTGGAGTGAAAACCAAATAAACTATTACTATTTAAGCAACTATTAATTAGTTTGAAACTAAAGTCATTTAAAAACACTAGTTATGTTAGAATTGATTTGATTCTTTTAAAACTGAGACCTAAGTCATCAGACAAAAATATATTAATAAATAAAAAAAAAAAAGATGAAAGGAATATGGTTCGGGTGCGGTCAAAAAAACTCAAATAGTAGAATTATACTATTTATACTATTTGAGTTTTTTTGACCGCACCCGAACCATATTCCTTTCATCTTTACACGCGGTCAATCAATAATCTTCCAATAAAAAAAAAAAAGTTTAATTACTACTAACAGTAATTATTTATTCTATTTAAAACTATCATTGTGATAGTTCATCATAATGAATGAATCCTTTATTTCTTAGAGATATTTATGTAATATTATATTATATTATATTATATTATATTATATATATATTATATTACATTTTATATATTATATTTTATGATATAATGATGGATATATGAATATACTTCATTTCTTAGAGAGGTTTTATTTACTGTTTACTTTTCGTAAAATGATATACTCACATTTCTTAATTGTGCTGAAGTTGGATTCATGGGCCACTTATTTGTAGTAGTTTTTTAAACTGTAAAAATAAATAAGCAGTAAATGATAAGGGAAGAAGTAGATATTAGACAAAAGATGATCGAGTGCCAAATACCGATGAATGGCAAAAACCGTTCCTAACAAATTATATTATCCTTAAAATTAAATTATTGCAAATTAATTATATTATATTTTCCTTTCAATACTCAAATCTTTTTTAATAACTCAGATGTCTTAATATTCTTATAAAGGAAAATCCATACCTTAACAAATTTTCGCTGATAAACTAATCAACTTGTGCCTTCAGACAGATGAAGAGAACGCCGAAGGGTGTGGTTTCTTACAGGACGTTCTCGAAGCTCTTGATGAATATTGCGTCATCCAAGAGCACACAGAGAGCGGTTACATTTATTCATTAATTTTTAAGAAAATTATTCAAGAATACTCGAGTAAGGACTAAAGAAATTGGTATTCAAACCGTGGTATTATTCATTGATATTAAGTTTGTTCATTATAAAAAAACATACGATAATTATTCAATCTGTCTGTGTGAATTTTCCAAAGAAATAAAATATTCCTCTAGAAAAGAACAATTTCTCCAAGATTTGTTCATTGCGGAATACAATTGTTTGACATCTTTGATGGGTGTGTGTGAGATGGATCTATTTTTGTTTTGTTTTTTACGAGGGACTGAGTGTGAATACTTTTAATAACCCTAATTGTTAATAATAATTTCGAACACTCGTTGTTCAAAAATGTTCGTGTCTCAGTCAGGGGGCTAGCTACTCCTAAATTAGGTAGTACTCCCTCAAATATCAACATCTTTTTTTGTACTATCTAAAGGATTGGTTGGAAGGGTTGTTTCGTCTTTACTCTAAAAGCTTGTACCACTTCACCCTATATCGTATCCTATGGGTTTCGTCTTTACCGGAATTAGTAGGCGCAGCAGCAAGAATTTATTGACAATTGTATGATATCATAAATGGTTGTATGGTTTTTATTTTTTTTTTTAAGTATTCGAGAATAATTACTCTTAATAAACCTAATTGTTGATAATTAGTTAGTAGTAAATTGCCAACTCCAGTTTCAAGCTAGCGTTGTTCAATATTGTTCGTTTGTAAGTCAGTTGCTTCTTAATTTGAACTATCCAAAGGATTGGACAGAATTTTTTTGTAGGGTGGAAAGATTTTTTCTATTCTTACTCTTAAAAACTTGCATCACTTTGCCACTTATCGGATTCTATGAGTTTCGCCTATACACCGGAAGTGCGATTTGGTTAAACTGTTGTGGGGACTTGTGGTAACAAAGCAACAATTGATTAGGGGAGATGATCTAAAATTTCCCTACTATTATTACCACATCTTTCTAACTTTCCAGAGGTCTGGGGGCGTATTTCCTAAAATTCGTTCTTATTATAAACATTTTATAAACCTAACTTCTGTAAATAGTGCTTTTAAGGAATTTTGAGCATAATAACCTCTTTGAATGATGATTTATCATGTAAACCATGTAAACAGCAGAGTTGACGTGCCTCATTTTCAAAAACACTAAATAAAAGGATTGTTCTAAAACTATTATTTCTTACTTCGATGAATATTAATACTCCTTCCAATCATTTTCTAAGTGTTATAAATTTTTTAAAATGTTTGTAAAAAAATTAGTTTCCTAGTTTAACTGCGCCTCTGCATTTTTCAAACAATTCTGATTTGAAATTCTCCCTCTTCCAACCTGCGTTTTCAGCAAAAATAATCTCAAATTATTAAATTAACTTTTTGTTTATAAAAAATATGTATTTTCTAATAAATAAAATACTTAATGGGAGTTTAACAATTGAATTCTTTAACTTAATTAGCTTTTACTCTTTTTTTTCATTATCAGTTTCATGTTGTAGTTGTAGTTGTATACATATATATGTAATTTTTTTTTTCATTTATATAATTGAACACTGGGTGTGTACATGAGTGGGGTGTTGGCGTTGATGACCGGTGGGTTTTACGCCTTAATTTCTGAATAAACAAACAAACAATTGAATTCTCCTTTAAAAAATAATGAAACTAAAATAATGGTACCCAACCTGTATAAGTCTCGTGACCAACACCACTCTCGACTTGAGGAAAAGAGAAGTCCCTCTATGTTTGAAAATTATTAAGTTTATAAATAAATTTTGAGACAATTTTGTAGTCGATTTACCTGCTAAAATATTCAAACAGCACTCAAATATCGGAATAGGTAAACAATAAAACAATTCTCCACATAGACAAGGACCTAAGTCAAAAAAAGCCCTGTCTGCAGAATGCTTTTGATCATTTACGCCCAAATTACTCTCACCGTAGTCTGAAATGTAAACGTTGAAATGGCCACTTTAGATCGGTCGTAATAAAATGTTTTTTGGCCAACAAACTCGTTATACTTCACTATATTTGTCTTATTTTCTCCCGCTATTTGGGTTTGTATAAATAATTCAATTTTAGCCTAGACTTTACTCCAGGCGCGAATGTTTTTGAAAACTATGTATTAAACTTTTTTGATATACGCCACTGGACGTCCTCATTTTATCATAGAAAAATATAATAAACCTTTCGCTCATTAAGGAAAAAATGTCTGACTTTGAGGTTAATATAATTAAAATTAATGGATACCTCACTGATCTGAATTAAAGTAGGCAATTAGGTTTACAACAACTTTCATCATCTATAGTTACTTAAACAAATGGACTACGTATACGTGTTAGAATTAATAAAATATGTTTTCAATCTGGAATTATTTCATTATCTGCCATAAGAAGAAAAATAGGGATGAATGTCTGGTAAAAAATATAAGAATAAATTATTCCTAGGTTGTTTTTTTTTTCCAATCAAATAAAAGATAATTAACTCAAAGTCTGAGGGGAAGAAAATTTTGATTCGAGCACTTTTTAATAAGTAGAAACTAAAAAGTTAAAAACTAATTTAAATTTTAATAATTTTATTTTGATCTTTTTAAAAATAAGTTAGTAAGTTCTTACTAATTATCTTTGAACTATTTTTTATACGACTCAATATAGATGTTAATTTTTTATTATATTATGAAACAATTTTATGAGAAAAAGTAGGTTTGATTTTATTTTTCTTAAAAAAAAATAAAATTATTTTTTAAAAGTTGAAGGCTTACTGTCTTGATGTGGTGGTTAAAACCCATCAGAAAAAAATAGTTTTAGTGTGGGGCAGGGTTGTGCAAAATGTAATTGCAACTTAAGAGAGAATTTCAAGAGGTTAGATAAAATTATTCAAGTCAATCGTTGAACAATAATAATTATTCTATTCATCAAAAAATACTACTACTTAATATGGGCCGAATTTACTATCAGCACCTATGCTCTATTTAAAAATTCTACCGATCACCAACACGCATTTAAGAGAAGATATAAAATTTCTTTCTTTAAAAACCAAAAAAAAATGCAATTACTAATTGCAGTCAAATTTAATTGCGATTACTATTGGTTCAACTAATAATTGTAATTTCGGACCATTAACAGAATAATTTCAAGCACTGGAAATTAATAATCAAGATTGTAATTTCACTTCCTAGTTTCAAATTAAAGTAATTGTAATTTTAATTGAAATTAAATTTTGGCCAACACTAACAAAAAAGTTATGACTTATTAGAAATAGGACAAAGATGGAATACATCAATATTTTCTAATTGAGCGTTATTTGAAATTATAAATAAATATGACGGGAAGATATAAAATTTCTTTATTTAAAAACCGATAGCAGTCTGCTATTCCCATTTAAGAAAAATGATCCTCATATTCAAACTTTGAGTGATACAATTTTTAAGTTTTGGTAACTTTAAATTAAATTTTGGCCAAAACTAACAAAAAAGTTACCAAAACTTAAAAATTGTTTCACTCAAAGTTTGAATATGAGGATCATTTTTCTTAAATGGGAATAGCAGACTGCTATCGGTTTTTAAATAAAGAAATTTTATATCTTCCCGTCATATTTATTTATAATTTCAAATAACGCTCAATTAGAAAATATTGATGTATTCCATCTTTGTCCTATTTCTAATAAGTCACGATCGGTAATATTGATCTGCTGTTGGAATTCGATCTAAGGTCGGCAGCTAACTAACAATGACACGGCGGTAGTAATGAGAAAGATTGATGCGTGGTAATGGGAATTTAAATTTTAAGGGATTGCTAATCCTAGTTTGTTAGGCATATATTCAAAAATAACACCGCACTTTAATATGACAATTTAATACTTATGACCTTTCATTAATAAAAAAAAAAATTATTTCTAAAGAACGATTGCAGCAAGTCAATGAGAATAATAATAAATAAACTCGCCTGATAATGACTCTTTTTCTTTGAAAACTTAAAAATGTGTTGGCAGGCAGAACAAAATTGTTATGTCGATCTTAGGCAGTGTTTCTCTTATACAGCTATCACTTTGATTTCATGAAATTTACTCCTTGAGATTCACAAATAGAAAACATCAACAGACGCGCAGTAACAAGAAATTTTCCGGAAATGAAAATTATTTCGTAACAGACTGTTTTAGTGATAATCAAGGGTTTTGAAACCACAAAAAAAAATTGATTGAAGAAAATGATTTTTTTGTGATATTATAAATAATGATGGGAGGAAAGTACTAAACACAAAAAATTATCGATAAGACAATTTTCATCTCTTATGGTGGAATCTCCAGTATCACTATACGGACATTTGGTTTTTTTATATATTGCGGTATTTAATATGTCTTATGGAAATCGTTCTCTGAATGGGCCCCGCTTTATTATGTTTTATTTATTTATTTTTTATATAAATATACAATTCAAATTATATCTTTTGAATCCTATTTACATTGACAGAGAGATCAACGTCTGTCCTTCAAGGACATTTTCGGCAGTGTTCGGCTATTCCTTCACTTCGTAACAAAACAAACAACAGAAATTTGTACGAGAAGATGGTTGGGGGTGCGGTCAAAATAGAACACAAATAAGTTGATGTAACTTATTTAATCGTGCCAACGTTTCGGCTAGAATTTCTAGCCTTTATCAGGGCTAAGAACAGAACAAGATAACAACTAATGAATAGATAAAATAAAATATAAACAGAATGACATAAAGTGAATAATTTTACAGAATGGAATTAATAAAATAAAGTGATGAGAGAAGTGGAAAATATAGTGTATACATAGGTAATTGAATAAGCAGGTAAAATAACATAATTAAGGAAATAAAATAAAAATGAAGTTCTTTTTCTTTCCATATTTTAATTTTTTAAATTATTAATAACTAATATATTCATATTTCTTTGCATTATATAACTTCATTTTTATTTTATTTCCTTAATTATGTTATTTTACCTATTTATTCAATTATCTATGTATACATTCTATTTTCCACTTCTCTCATCACCTTATTTTATTAATTCCGTTCTGTAAAATTATTCACTTTATGTCATTCTGTTTATATTTTATTTTTTATTTTATATATTCATTGGTTGTTATCTTGTTCTGTTCTTAGCCCCGATGAAGGCTAGAAACAATAGCCGAAACGTTGGCACGATTAAATAAGTTACATCAACTTATTTGTGTTCTATTTTGACCGCACCCCCAACCATTTTATCCTCATATAAGTCATCCTCGGTCAACTATCTCTCATAATTATAAATAGAAATTTGTGTACCCAAACTTTTTAAATACAACTTTTGAAGCCTAACTTTAGTAAATATTCAACCTGTGCATTAGCTTCTTGTTTTTTAAATCAGAAACTACCCAGATAAGCTTATATATAATTGTGAATAAATATTGGGCATTTATTTTTACCATTTTTATTAGTGCCAAAGTTTCGGTCACAATTTCAGGCCTTCATCAAGGCTAATAATTGATATGAGATAGCAACCATAACGAATACAAGGTAATAAATACATAATAAGCTGAGATATAAGAAGATAACAGATAAAGTTGGCATATAAGTTGTATTGAAGAAAATTTATAGTGTAGTATTACAAGAATATTGAAACTGAATGGAAATATTGCGGTACTAAAAATAATAATCTAAGAAGAAAATATTTACTCCGAATCGGTAGAATTTTAAAATATAAAATTGAATCTAAAGGTTGAGGAAATTTTTCAATTTATTAAAACACGGAGAGCACAAATGTTCATCTGTTGCAGTTCTAAAACATTACAAACGTGTGGATGCTGCACTAGCGCCCTTTGATTTGACCAAAAATGCCGACAACCCACAGGTCTCCCACAAATTCAGGCCAACTTGTACTAGTCAATTCAAATGATCTATGATCTTGTGCTTTCGCAAATTTGCCATTGTTTGGCAAACTTGTAGAGGCACCTTTACACTGAATTTTTTCAATAATACTTATGTAGCTATAATATATGTTGTCTTCTTATGTTTCTAATTATTCATTAATAATGGTTGTTATCTTGTTTTTATTCCTAACCCTGATGTAGGCCTAAAACTCTGACCGAAACTTTGGCACCAAAGTTTTTATTTATTTGTGTTCTTCACTGACCTTACCATTTTCTCATCATAACAACTTTAAATAATGCGTGATGGATATTGGTAGAATTTTGAAATAGAGCATAGGTGCTAATAATAAATACAGCCCATATTAAGTAGTAGTATTTTTTGATGAATAGAATAATTATTATTCTTTAACGATTGACTTGAATAATTTTATCTAACCTCTTGAAATTCTCCCTTAAGTTGCAATTAGATTTTGCACAACCCTGCCCCACACTAAAACTATTTTTTCTGATGGGTTTTAAGCCTTCCTACCATGTCAAGACAGTAAGTCTTCAACTTTTAAAAAATAATTTAATTTTTTTTAAGAAAAATGAAATTAAACCTACTTTTTCTCATAAAATTGTTTCATAATCTCTCTTTATTATAAGAAATTATAAATACCTATGACGGGAAGATATAAAATTTCTTTATTTAAAAACCGATAGCAGTCTGCTATTCCCATTTAAGAAAAATGATCCTCATATTCAAACTTTGAGTGATACAATTTTTAAGTTTTGGTAACTTTTTTGTTAGTTTTGGCCAAAATTTAATTTCAATTAAAATTACAATTACTTTAATTTGAAACTAGGAAGTGACATTACAATCTTGATTATTAATTTCCAGTGCTTGAAATTATTCTGTTAATGGTCTGAAATTACTATTATTAGTTAAAGCAATAGTAATTGCAATTAAATTTGACTGTAATAAGTAATTTCAATTAAATTTTGGCCAATACTAACAAAAAAGTTACTAAAACTTAAAAATTGTATCACTCAAAGTTTTAATATGAGGATCATTTTTCTTAAAAGGGAATAGTGGACTATGGTATCGGTTTTTAAAGAAAGAAATTTTAAATAGAGCATAGGTGCTGATAGTAAATTCGGCCAATATTAAGTAGTACAATTTTTTAATGAATAGAATAATTATTATTCTTTAACGATTGACTTGAATAATTTTATCTAACCTCTTGAAATTCTCTCTAAAGTTGCAATTACATTTTGCACAACCCTGCCCCACACTAAAACTATTTTTTCTTAAAGGGTTTTAAGCTTTCCTACCATTTCAAGACAGTAAGTCTTCAACTGTTAAAAAATAATTTAATTTTTTTTTTTTTAAGAAAAATCAAATTAAACCTACTTTTTCTCATAAAATTGTTTCATAATATAATAAAAAATTAACATCTATATTGAGTCGTATAAAAAAGAGTTCAAAAATAATTAGTAAGAACTTACTAACTTATTTTTAAAAAGACCAAAATAAAATTATTAAAATTTAAATTAGTTTTTAACTTTTTAGTTTCTACTTTTAGGAATAATTTATTCTTATATTTTTTACCAGACATTCATCTCTATTTTTCTTCTTCTGGCAGACAATGAAATAATTGCAGATTGAAAACATATTTTATTAGTTCTAACACGTATACGTAGATCATTTGTTTTAGTAACTATAGATTAACTCAGACTTTGAGTTAATTATCTTTTATTTGATCGAAAAAAACAACAACCTAGGAATGATTTATTCTTATATTTTTTACCAGACAATCATTCCTGTTTTTCTTTTTATGGCAGACAATGAAATAATTGCAGGTTGAAAACATATTTTATTAGTTCTTACTTGACTTGAATAATTTTATTTAACTTCTTGAAATTCTCTCTTAAGTTTACTGAAACTTCTTTTATACAAATAAACTCGATATTGTAATATCGTACTAACATATCTATACAATGACTATTCAGAAAATTATGTTTTGAAAGCTGAGTTGTTTTAAATTTTTGCCGCATAAGCTTGAAATAGTGATAACAATATATTTTTTTTAAGTTGTCAGGAATGCCACCTTAAATTTTTCCCAGAATATTGTTCTTAAAAAATTTTTATTAAAAATGTTATGGTTAAAAAAAAAATTAAATGTAGTGAATTAAGAGCTATTTTATTTGATATATTTGCTATTGGATGACGTAATGGTCATCAGATGCTTCAGAAGCCACCCCTTTGCAAGAAACCACACCCATCTTTCTCTCTACCGTGCTGGCTGGAGTTGGTTGTTGTTTTGTTCATCAATAGTTATTCTTTACAGTAAATATTTTCTTTCTCTTTTTAATATTTTCTATATTTTCCTTATATTTAATAAGAGTTTAGTTAATAAGAGTTGTACGGATTCATGATATTAGTTTTCCAGTAATGAAATGAAGTAAATCTTATAATCGTTTTAAATATATAGATTGTAATTTATACTGATACGGATTTTAAACTTTGTATTTTAAAAACTCATTTGTACTTTATAAACTACTGTTTTTTACTTTCTATTAGTATTTTTTGATTGTTTATTACAGTTTGAACACTTTACTCTTTAAACATGTCATCAATGAATCCTTCGCATTTATTTCTTAAGAGAAATGTGAGTATATTCTTTAAAAAAAAAATTCAATTATTTATGAAACATAGTTCCTAAAGGATGAGTATTTATTAACAGATAAGGTGCAATCCCACGGTGACACATGTGCAGTGTTAAATGTATATATACATGTATATATTTATGTATACATTCTTCTATTAATTCATTTTTTTCTTACTTGGTGATATAGTTTAACTATATAGTCTGTATAATTAACTATTTAATACCTTTGTGGATAACATTACTCAATATTGTATAATAGATTATCCCTTTATAACTCTCTAAGCTATACATGAATATTCACAATAACTAAGCACAGAGATAAGATTTAAACGGTAATTATTATTATTTAATTGATAGTAATTTTTATACTATTATTAAATTATTTAAATGTTTAAAAAAACTTGTGAATCTCTATAGATAATTATTATGTAAGGAGAAGATGGTCAGGGGTGTGGCATCCCACATTTTTCATTATGTTTATTTCTTTGACACTTACTGTTTTTTAATTTTTCATAATTTATTTAGTATAATTCTTACATAATATTATATTTCATCTTCTATTGTTTTAAATTAAAGTCTGTCCAGTTTATTATACAGTGTCTCAATCAACTACCATCTACTTCTATTTTTATTAATCAACTACTTTCTATTTAATTTTTTGTTATGTTTAATTCAAAATTTGTTTGTTTATTTTTTTCTTTTTCTGAGTAATGATTTTTATATCTTTTTACTTTAAGCCCTGATGAAGGCCTGAAATTCTGTTTGAAATGTTGGCGCAAATAAATAATTTATTTAAATAGTTTATTTGCTAACCACACCCCTGACCATCTTCTCCTTATATTAATATACATTCAACTAATATCACCTCATTATAATTATTATAGTTTTCTACCGCAATTTAAATTATCAGTTGATATGGTCAATTTATTATATTCAGCATCCGATGCTTCTTAAGGATTTAGTTATTGTTTAATTCTCGTTTTAAAATAATTTTATACTTACAGTTAATGACTTATTATATTTTTATAAAATTAAAGAATTATTTAAGGGATAGTAGTTTCTTTTTTTTTTATTCCACAGCTGCGCCATAATATTGATAACTCTACATTATTATCATTTGATCCCCTTGTGCAGAATAATTTACTTAATATGGCGTGTTATGTACCTCCTGCATTAACCTGGAAACCGAAAAATTCTATGGCCCATTGCAAAACTGATGCTCCTGCGACTTATAGTGCTTCTCCTAGAGTGACAATATTGAGATTAAATGTTAAGGGGTATAAACTGGAAGAGTTGAAGGCAAAGATTGAAAATGGTTTCATTATTATTAAAGGAAGCCATGGTGAAAAGAGAGATGAATATGGGATGATTTCGAAAATGTTCTCTCGAAAAGTAGCTATCCCGAGAGATGTTGTTGAAGATGAGATTAAAATTCATCTATACTCTAATGGAATACTGTCAGTCAGTGCAATGGTAAGCAAATTAAACTTTATTACTTTGTACATTTTCAGTAATTAAGAATGAAGGATTTGATTACTAAATGTTCCAATTCTTGGGTATCTTTTGTTTCTTCCATATTTTAAAAATGAGTCAGTGTATTGCAGCTACTAGATGATCTTCAACATCCTTGAACAACTCATCTGTTAGGGCGTCGATTCCTGAAGCTTCTCATCTTTTTAATCTATTGATTTTTAATAGCACATTTTTTAAATTTAATTTTGAATGAAAATTAGAATTCACTTTCTTTAAGATAACGGTAATATGAAATGATCAAGAATGCATGATTTTTTATTTATCAGATCTGGCATGAAATAATATCTGCG
Organism: Halyomorpha halys; assembly: GCF_000696795.3. Classification (NCBI taxonomy): domain Eukaryota; kingdom Metazoa; phylum Arthropoda; class Insecta; order Hemiptera; family Pentatomidae; genus Halyomorpha; species Halyomorpha halys. Next base: position 131,368 of record NW_027109240.1, on the reverse strand, counting down.
CTTAGCTTACAGAGGAAAAAATTCTAAAATAACAAAAAAATCTTATAAATGATGTAGTCCAAGAGCACACAAAACAATGTCAATGGTTGAAGAAACCCTGGCATGGTATGCTACATTTTTAGATGTATACACCTCACCACTGGAGGGGGTTTTAATTTCTATGAGGATAGCGGTGATAAGTAGGAGGTGGGATGAGACCATTAATAATTTGAATTATTTGCAGTTAAGTGTAGAAGCTGAGTATGATCTCTTTTAAGCTTTCAGGAGCGATAGCTTCCAATTCCTAACATTTGATGCACAGTATCCATTTTTGAGACAGCTCACAAATTAGACATGGATCAAACGTAATTCTAAGGTTACCCCAAAAGTTAACCTTTTTTTTGAGATAGCTCATGAATTAGGCTTGGATCAAACCTACTTTTTAGGTTAGTCCCCATAGTGCCATGCGTTTTTGATCACAATTTGTTTCATTTTTTCCCTTGTCTACCCATAAACACTGCTAATTGTGTATATTAATTAATGAAAATGATATCGAATAGATTCTGCTCTTTTGTATTAACCCAGTAGTATGTAACCCATACTTTAGTACTTCCTGAGAAACAATGGGTTTAGATTAGATTAAATGAGTTAGCATTTACCTAAAAACATAGGATCTTTCTCTATTAGTGCTTGCCAACTACTTATTGTAACTATGAACTGTTAGAAACTTCCTTAAGTAACTTACTAGGGTATCATCACTGTGCAAACTAATTCGTACAGATTTTCTTGATAATTTTACCCCTCTAGAATAGCCACAAATAGGGTAAATAAAGTACTTAGTATCTACTCTAATCTGCCCATTAGCATGTGTGTGATGATTATTTGAGGGAATGGAAATAAGTCCAGAATCTTAATTTATTCAATGAGATCTCATGAATATTTGGAAACAAATCGAGTTCAAAATACTGAAAATGATTGTTTCAAATATGTTTAGTCTGTCTGTTTGTGGATTCAAAGATATGCTTTGTGCTCAAGGCTGAACCAATTTATAAGTTTGTTGGTTGAAATTACTTAATGATATCCCAAGAATAATTTGAAAAAGTTTGATTTCTCAATAGTGGAAAATATTTGTTTATATTTTACTTATTCTCTTAAGACTTTTTGTTGGTTCTTATGAAATGTCCTAGTTAATCTTATAAAATGTCCTATAAGTTTATTTTCAGTTTCTTAATTCTTAATATTGCCATAGCGGTGATGAAGCACTCATCTAACTTCTAGTCTAATAACTTCTATTTCTAATTACTACTTCTAATTTGTAGATTTTAGTTCTTATAACTTCAAATCAAGGATCTCTTCTGTACCAATGCAGCATCTGGCTATTAATGAACTAGTATTTTAGATGAGCCAAGTCTGCTAAAAGATGCAGGTTTTTCTACAGGCCAATTCGGCAAATTTCTTGTCTGTTTTTAATTTTTTAAATTAACCTGTAGTCTAGGTTTGTTTGTTTATGGAGTAAATCTTATGACTATCCTAAGTAGATCCTTTATCCCATGACTTTTTTGGTTACTTGAAAGTTTATAGAGAACGACAGGACATCAATATATCAATATCTTGAGTTATGCTTTTCTGCAGCTCGACCCTTTGAAATATTCAGATGCCCAGATGCCCTCCCTCAAGCCAGTTTGCCTCTAACACTTGAGCAAGGTGGATTTTGTACGTTCTCCGTTTTTTCTTTTCTTCTTAAAAAGTAGGAGAATGTGACCAAAGACTCTAGGTAAATAGTAACTTCTTTGTTGGTTCATTATAGCTAAGAGTTTAAGCCAACTTATTTTTAAATATGATGTAGATTGTGTGGCTCTTTATGGAGCCAAACATTACATTATTCAATACCTCAAATCACCCAACAGTAAAAATAAAATTGTTTTTCAGTTGTTGATATTTTTACAAGAGTGATCATAGTTTAGTACTTAACTGAAAGGATGACAATTTTAAGATGAATCATAAATTATAAGACATAAATAATTTCCAAGTACTGTTGATTGAGTTGAGGCAAATAGATCAAATAAATATCTGTCTTAAACCTAATTATTATTTGGATTTCAGAGAAGAATGGAAACTTTGGATATAGAGATACCTATACAAGAAAGCAATCTGCCTGTTTCAGGCCTTTCTAAGTCATTCAGGCTTCAGACAACTAAAACATCAGAAGTTAATAACATTTAAACATGAGTATTTAATATTCTTGAAGATTTTCATAATTCCTCACAGCTTTATAAAAACAATAGATTTATAAAACAAAGATTGTCACTGCATATACAACATTGGAATAAAACCATTTTAAATATTTAAGATTATTTTGTTGCTGCTTCAATGAATTTAACAAAGAACAGTTACCCATTTTGAATATTCAGTTTTTATTATAAATTCCTATGACTATTAACTTTTGAGTTAACTCTAGCATTTGTTTATTCTATGGATTATGGCATTTGCAATGATTAATAAAAATTATAATTAAATGTATTTGAATTATTACTCAAAATACCTGTCTCATATCTTGTAGTTTATATAACCATATTCAATAAATTTACAGGACTCAATTTCTAGAAACAACAGAACAGAGGGTATGGCTGGTATTCCAAGTTATAGGCCTAAAAAATATTAGTGATTAGAAGATATGAAAAAACACATAGGGAATCGTTATAATCCACATTGGGTGTAAATCTCTCAAAGCTCTGTGATTTACTTATGGTATGATCAACACATGATGAATAGCATTCCATGTGATTCTCCAGCAATTTTCTTCAAATGGTTATAGAAAATCAATGCTTTTCACAAATCCATAGTTTCTAGGGATGAAATAAAACATGTTCATTGTGATAAAACAATAATTGTTGTATGAAACTTGTATTATTGTGAGTTAAAAATCTGTATCCCTGATTTGTTTGTTATACATCTGATAACATGTCATAATAAACAAATGGTGCCAAATACGGGGTTGGATGGAAACTACTTTGACAGCTAGTACCATCTATGGGGAAATAAAAGTTTCATATTTACAGACTTGGTACATGCTCCATGCCTTAAAGATGTACTAAATGGATGGAACTAACAAAGGGAGGTTTGGAGGAAAAATATTATACTAATTTATTAATTTCTTTTGTTTGTAAGACTTTTATAATTTTGGAGAGGTTGTTATGATTGTTACTTAGGCCTGTACAAAAGACTGTGGAACCTCAAACTTAGTCATTGACTCAGACTTGTGTACCTTCATACTGCTTTTTAAGAGGTACAAAATTTAGGACAGTAATTTATAAAACAAAACATAAGCACAACTTTTTTTTTGGAAACTGGATATTTTACCAGAAAGAATTTTGGGGGTAGCAACAGATTTCAGTTCTGTGTTTTTTGCATGCTTAGTTCAGTCGACAGGCAGTAACCCCCTCCTTACGCCGTCCTCTGGCTGGTGTGCCAAGGTCTGCGTTTTAAAAATATTTTGATATAGCTGCCATCAAGATGCTAAATTCTATGTTTTTTAAAAATGTCAGTATATCTGTTATAAAATTAGAAAACAAATTTTGTTCTGCCTCAGTTCATGTTCATTTCTTGAGAAGTATACTTTTTATTAAATGGGGTTCGCACATTATTGGATCATGGTATCACCATGGTATACTACTGTTGGAAATTAGGAGATTGGTGTACAATGATGAAGTTTCCACTTATTATTGTACTACAACCGAAGTATGGAAAATGCCTGTATACAAGCTTAATGGAACTGGCTGATATTAATGTACTAAGAGGTAATACATAACGTCACACATTATCAGGAACAAATAAAATGGAAAGAATCATTTACATCATTGAATGTCTATGATCAATTAGACATTTAAGTGTATCTAACTAATTAATTACAAATGAAAATAAGAAAATACCAAGAATTTGACCTTGGACTAAAAGAAATTTATCAGACAGACATAGTCACTGCCTAGTTATGAGCAATAACTATTGCTCAAATGATATAATATTTAAAAATACTAGAAAGCATGATGATTTCTATTTTTTGAAACTAACCCAGAATTGTGAAGAACTTTGTTTAGACTGATAAGATACAACTGCTCTAGATAACATTCATCCCTCCTCTTGCCGCCTTAGTAGTGTCCTCTCTGACTTCTGAGAGGATTTGAAAAATAATTCAAATTTTTACTCATGGACACTTTGTTATGCTGGATAACCTACTTTATCTAGGACATTCTACTCAGATAAGAAGAAGTTGTGTTGATAATAATTAAATCCTAAGCAGCTTCTGAATATTCAAGGAATAGTACAGTTACTTGTAAGTATTGGGTTATGTTGATTCACCTATTGTCCAAGTCGACTGTCCTGAATTGTCATCTTAGATTGAGAACTGAAACTTATCAGTAATAATGATTTGTGTGATGGTTATAGATTTTTAGGTATAAGTTTCAAATGGCTGAATATTTTTGTTTACTAATGAGTAAATTTAAAAATTTATAAAAAAAAAAAAAATAGGCATTTATTAATATCTTTTATTGGTCTAGTAAAAATGTATTCTGTACAGTATTAAACAAATAATATTTACAAAAGATGTTTATTTATTTATTTTATTGTCCGGTAAAAATAGAAAAAAAAAGAAGCTATAGCTAGGATTAAGTGTAAATTGAATTTTGTTAATAGATTCTTTTATACAAATGGTCAAATGTTAACCAATCCCTGGGGGTCTGGTTGGTCTTATATAGAAGATTTTTCAAATTGGCTGCCCCATATTTTTAAGTTTAAGCCAATAATTTAGAAAGGATTAAAAATTTCTGAAATACCATTTTAAGCTACTTTAAAGTAAATTTGAAAACTTCAATTTGGGCCCAATAGAATTCTTTATGTTCCATTAATTCCCTAGATACTGTTTTCTGTAAACCAATGTATATACATATATATATGTTTTTTTCCCCTTCAAATAACGATAAATCGTCATTTTTTGAGTTTATTTTGGTAAATATAAAAACATCTATTCTCAGGAAAATGATTATTAAAAACTACATTATGGTGTATTTAACGTACTTGAAAAGGAACTCTTGATAGAACTATTTATGTTCAGTATTTTCTTAGATAAGTTTTTCAAATCCCATATTTTTTCCCCAAAAAACGAAAAATCAGTATTTACTGAATTTATTTTTAATATGACTCAATAAGATATGACTCATTTTTAATGTATTTACATAGTGTCAAAATTGGATAAAAACATCAATAAGCTACGCTGAAGAGATAATAAATCCAATATTATAAATTTTTCACCAAATAATGTAATAATTCATTTATAATTAACTTGTTTAGAAAATGATTTTGGTTTTTAAAAAACTGGGCCATTCTACGTCAATTTAACACACTTTGGAACCATACTATATCAGATTTAAACTAAATAATTAGTTTTTTTCGATCTAATTGTTTAATTAGAAAACTACATTTCCTGATTTAGATATATGATGTGATTCATTCGTATTATCATTTTTTTTTCCGATGACTTAGACGCACCTTGCGTTCATTACCAAAACAAAATTGTGAAAAACGTTTCAATGGTATGAGACACTTATGAAAATAAATGAATCTCCTGATACATCTAATAATGATATACTTAATCATTATCCATGTCTGTTTTCATGAAAGCTTTAAAATTAACAACGCTGTAACAATTAACATGGATTGTATTGTTGCACTGTAAATATGTATGTATGTATATTTGTATACTTTTCTCTGTAGGTATTGTATTTGTTTAATAAATCAATATATATATATATATTAAAAAATGGTATGAAACCCTCCACTTCCGCTCTCCATGGTAGCCTTACTAATCTGACTTTACAAACAGACAATTACAGCAAGTAGGTTGGTTGATGTACGACATGTCACAAGCTAACTAGAGGAGATCATAACACACAAAAAAAGGCAATCCTTCCCCGTCGGACCCACCCCGCTAAGACTCTCGGGAGTGACGGTCCTGTATCGCCTTGAAAATATTAGCTTAAAACGGAAAGAGGGAACTTTAAGATAGTTAAATCGAGCATTATTTGAAAAGCGCCTGAAATCGAAAAACGGCATGTTTGTATATATATGTATATATAGTCCATTCTGGAACGTTGGGTAAATGAAAGATTTGTAATTCTGCCTCGTTACAAGAAATACTCTCACCATTTTATGTCTCCTTCATAAAATTCTATCATTACTTTTAAAATTTGTATTACCTGATATGTATATGTGAAACTTAAATAAACTCAAAAATATAAAAGGTGATAAAGAGGTTTGCTAGGATTGCATCTATATCAGCCCTAGCTTGCATCTATATCAGCCCGAAATCGATCAGAGATCATCAAATCGATCATAAAGATCAGACCTGCATATCAGCTATGAGTTCAGCATCTCATGCTGAGTCATCAGCCTTCTGGGATGTTGACAAAAATATTAACCAGCTCTCCTACGATGATTGCCTTTTTTGATTTATTTTCAACAAACATTCTGAGATTATTAAAATGGCAAACTGTAAGCTATAATAGGAAGAATAGAATCTAAAGAATGTTCTTTTTTATTGGTTTTTAAGAGATGAGTATATGATGAATAATTCTGCTCACTGAATCTTGGCCTTTTTATTAGTGAAAAATCGACATCTAAAATTTGTTGTTCTCTTTTTTTTTAATCTCATTTCTGAGGATTTAACAGCTTTGTAATTCAAAAACTAGTTGACATCTCTCAATATAATTTTACATTATCCCAAGTATATTGCTATTTTAAGAAAATCTGATATGGTAAGGTTCCAAAGTGTACTCAGTTGACGTTGAATGAGCCAACTATATCTAGGTAATTATTGAACATGACGTGTTCCGTTTGGGATTGAAGCTCAATAAATCCAGCATGAAGTAGTTAATAATAATTATTTGCCTACGAGTAGTAGTTTTCATTATATTTGCCAAAGCATTTCAAAAAATGTTGTTTCTCTTTTTTTTTAGATAAAAGTATTAGTTTTTAAGATTTTGATTAAACTAGTTATATCAATGTAAAATAAAATGATGATTAATATTTGCAAGATCATTCTTCATCTTGAGTGCCTTTAATTTTGTTTGTTTGAAATCATTAATCATTTCTCATTGTTATTAGTCATCAAAAATATTTTAATTATAAACATGAAAGAATTTCATTATTAACTAAAGAATTTTTAAAAAAAATTTATTTATTGATATTTACAACTGTACATAAGTGCATCAAGTAAATTTGAGGAAATCATAATGGTATGGTACAAGCATGTAGAGAAACTACCCAATGGTAGCACTCTAAAAACATTTTTATCAAGGATTCAAGGATGGGGTATAAGCGTTTGAAAATGTGTTTTTCGAAGATTTTGCCCATGATAGGTAATACAGAGATAGGATGGGTATTCTGCTGGCTTATTATGGGGTTTGGGTATCATTTTGACTATAGACAATTTCCATGGGTCAGGGAAATATGTGGAACGGAGAACGGCGTTATATATGTAGGTGAAGAATAGAATGGCTTTTCTAGGAAGAAGTTTTAGGATATGGGATGTTATTAGGTCATATCAACGAGCTTTGCGGTTAGGTAATCTGGATGATACTGGATATTTCTGATGAAATGCTTTAGGTGGAAGGGTCATTTGGAGTGGAATATTTAGTTCTGCTTCAATACATTCAAGATGAATTGGGTTAAGGATATCAGGATGCGGAATAAAGGTTTTAGCAAGGTGTCCGAATATTTGCGATTTTTCTTCGTCAGCGCTGTTAACTAAAGAAGAAAACCGAATTTATAAATGACTGTTTTTGTGTTTTTTATTTTTATGACAATAGTTAGTTTTTTATTTTCACCTATTGAAGGTCATTGAAAGTTGTATGATGGTCCCACAGCATTAGATTTTTATTTTCACTTACCTGTATGAGATATATATAGTAAGGGGAAGTATTGGAATTGTAAAAATTTCACCTTTCCTGGATTTGGATTTTTTTTTTTTCAGAAATCAGAAAAATAGCAAGACTTATGTACTCGGGGACGTATATAGGATGTTTTGTTTAGTGGACATTTTGTGATGCGCGCTACATACCAAATTTTTTGTTGTTAAAATAATTTTTTTTACTGGATTTGGATTACTGGCACTATTTATGTTGAGTAGAGTTTAAGAATAAATTTGATTTATTATATTATCTGTTATCTCTCTATTACATAAAAAAATGTTTTTAGTGATGAGCGTGTAATAATTTATTTTATATATGATCAGTGTGTAATATTTCATTTTAAATATGATCAGCGTGTAATATTTTATTTTACATATTATGTGGAATAAAAAAATGGGTCATAAAAACTTGAGTTTAACTGATGAAGAACGCATTTTGCGAAACAGTTCTATAATTAGTAAAATGGGGTGGCATGCCATTCGGTTTTGGGGAGGGGGTAACCCTCTAATCATTTAATAAAAAATTAAAATAATAAAAAAAAAACAAGCTTAGAATGCATCGTAGTTGATGCAGTCAAAGGATTGGATTATTTATAAGTTCAACTGGAACAGAATTATAGTACTTCGGAGTTTTGAGTATATATATTCAGAATTATTTTAATTAATAAATATATTTTATTATGCAATATATTGTAATAAATCAAATTTGTTTTTAAACCCTACTCAATATAAATGGTGCGAAAGCTGTATTTACATTACGATAATATATTTAATAAAAAATCCTTGAATGTATATATTCAAAACTCCGAAGTTCTACCATTTCTGTTGAACTTATAAATAATCCGTTGACCACATCTGGTGTGATACATTCTAAGGTTTTTTTTTTATTATCTTAATTTTTTATTAAATGATGGATCCTTTCGTAGTTAAATATATGGGCGGTGCCGATTTGAAATACAGGATGTAACAGAAGTCGAGAAACTCCGAGTGGTGATTCTATACCCCGACTACAACAATAAAAGTTTAATTGACTTATGTCCGATTTTCGACGATTAGGGAAGAATCTCAGTTTTTGTATTTTTTTTTTTCTGAACAACACGACTTTTCTTAATAAAAATAGCCATATTTCCTATATTATTGGCCCTACAGTAAAATTAAAACAGTCATTGGAAAGCTCATCAAATTTGCTTTAAGAATACCAGTCACGAAATATACTAACCTTAACTAGTTTTTAATATGGTTACAATGATCGATATTTTTAAAAAATTTAGGATTGCTAAACTTTGAAATTTTTTGTTTTTATCTTGCGGAAATAACTTTTCAAGCCTGAAATTTGTAAATTGCACTAAAACTTCTCTTTTTAGTAAGCTTTCCAACATTATACTCACTTTTGAAATTATTTTTAAATTTTTAATGTAATATAAATAGAATGCGAAAAATAAAACGTAGATAAGAAAGGAAGGAGAGAGTGTCCTGTGTTGAAAAACAGATGCTGGCTACAATTAAAGCACAGTTTGGCAAATTTAATTGAGATTTAGATAAAGAGATGTTCCACCTGTTCTATAGTTGCGTCTAGGATTTATACATTTTTTAAAATATCGATCGTTGTAACCGTATTAAAACTAGGTATTCCTATATATGGGTATTTTTTCTGAATAAAGGTCATCTTATTCAGAAAAAAACACAAAAACTGAGATTCTGCCCTTATAGTGTGTGCTTAGTAATAGATATTAGGGGTATTAATGATGATGTGTTAAATGTAAAATGTCTTGCCATGTTAAATGTTATAAGTATAGGATTGTGAGTAGCCCTATTTAAAGTCATGTTAAATGTTAAATGCAGAGGAGCTCCTAGCGGATTTTCTGTGCAACTTGTTTTATAACCTTTCCTTCCAGAACTTCATATTACATTTTACTTCTAAGTTTTTGCTAAAGTTATTTGTTACAACAAGCCTAAATTGAGTGAAAAGTTCTGTGTGCATTGTTGATTTTCTAACTTGTGAGGGAGAGAATCAAGATGAGCTAATTAACAACTGTCATTACATTATTATTATTGTCATCCATTGCTTCATTATTTTTAAATCTAAATACATCCAAAACAATACTAACACAATCAAAACACAAAAGCAAGTAACCTAACACAACAACAAACAACATGGTGACAAGCTCAGCTGGTCTGTTGCGTGACGTCATTCTCCATTTAACAGGCCTATTTAGCCATGTTATATGTTATAATTATAATTATGAGAGATAGTTGACCGTGGATGATATACTAGTGAAATTATTCACTTTATGTCACTCTGTATATATTTTATTTTTTATTTTATATACTTATTGGTAGTTATCTTGTTCTGTCCTTAGCCCTGATGAAGGCTAGAAACTCTAACCGAAACGGCACAATTAAATAAGCTACACCAACTTATTTGTGTTTCATTTGACAGAACCCTCAACCATCATGTAGTAAAATCAGTCTTTATTATTATTTTCTATTGTTTTCAAAGTGCAATGCTCACTTATACAATTTTATTCCTGGTTGAATTTCCTTTATGAACCCGAAGTTTTATAAATTCATATATTTAATTTAAATATGTATAGAAACAATTAATTGTACACTTACCTCAAATGATTCTTTAAGATGTAATAAAATTTCCAACAGCTTCGTCACTTCATTAACCGTCCATCTAATTTGTTCCTTGTTACCTCTTCTGTTTTTTTTTCTCAAATGTATCATTAAACTTATCCATTCTGGTTTAATAACAGGGGTATGAATACCACAAACACACGAAAGAACTGAGCTGTCACAACAAAACTGGCGGCGATCTCAACTGGTCTATTGTGTGACGTCATTCTTCATTTAACAGACCAAGTAACAGACTCTCAGCCATGTTAAATGTTATTTCGTTTTACCACGGTAAAAGAAGGCAATTTTTTTCCATTTAACACGCTTTAACATGTTAAACCAAAGATCATGAATACCCCTTATATCGTTCATGGTAAAAGAAGGAAATGTTTCTCCATTTAACACGCTTTAACATGTTAAACTAAAGATCATGAATACCCCTATTATTGGATCCTTACTTTTATTAGATTTTTATCATCTTGTTTTATTCTCATTATTATATTAATTCACTAATTGTAAATTTGGAGCTTTATTATTCACTTCAAAATCCTTTAAGTTATTATTAATATTTTTTTAAACTTAATTTAATTTTTTTGAATAATGCTTATTTTGTGTTTGTTTTTTACTTTATTTTCATTTTAGTAGTTGTTATTAATTGTATTAGTAGTTGTTATTGTTGTATTAATTAAATTATTAATTGTATCACTTGAGACTAATTCATATTGCACTTATCTAGCTTGAAAATTGTACAGTCTTCACAATGCCCTATTAGTCAAAACTGTAATATGGTATTTACATTTCACTTAAGTCAATAATTATTATGTCTTATTCTAGCACCGACCAATAGATGTCATCAGGGCCCTATTTCATAATAAAGTACAAACTAATACTATTAGTCTTGTCGATTTATCTTTAATTCAATTACACTGATTTGTACAATAATAACTTGTACTTTAGTTCTTTCTAACTCCTGTAATATCACTAATAGTCCTCCCTATTATGGTAAAAAAAGCATTAGTGTTGTTTCTATTCTTGTATTTTGAACTAATACTATTAGCTTTCATTATGAAACTGGGCCCTGGTCGGATCATATTGGATGTAATTTTTTAAATGAATAAAATAAAAAAATAAATAAATAAAATAGTTGAGAATTGGACATGGGTCGATTATCTTTAATTGAATTACGCTAAGTAATAGTTTAGCGCATGTATAGCGATGGCTATTGTATAGTGGATGGAATTCAACAAAAGGTATACTGATGTTTTTGTTTGCTGTTATTGTTTTTACACTTTAAATTTGGAGCATATCAAACGAGCCGTGTTCGAAATATTAGCTATCTCAAACAAAATATTTCTAGAAAACTATGCAAAAGTATGGTCTAGAATATGATAAAATTGATATTGGATCATCCAGCCCGATCTTTGGAAATATAAAAAAAGGCTGTAGTCCGAATAAGGATTTTACTGGAAAATGAAACCAAATTTGTTTCCTAATATGCAAATCGTTAAACACGAGTGAAAATGTTCGATTCTGCGTACAATTTGCTTTTTATTTTTCGTACAAGTACATAGTTATGAGGAAGGAAAATTAAAACTTCATCATTTGGGTTTAAAATGAAAAGTAGTACCATAGCCAACCATTTTTTCTTTTCTATTTATGCACTCAAATCCTCAAGTAAGATTAATCACACGAACATGCCTCGCCTCTGGTCGGATTCGGCCTGAACAGAGGTATAAAGACCAATGTACAATTGTTTTTACCTCATGTCATTTGTCATTTAGGGAATTTCGTCCATAAAATGGTGCCCTCTGTCTACTGTCCACAGCCGCCCAATATTAACGTTGTGTGTTTTGTTTCTTCTTTTCTAAAATTTGAAGCTCATATTTTGTTTCTTTCCATGCTTTTAAAAGAAAATGTTTACTTTTGTTGTATTCCTTCTCTTTAACATGGATTTCGGCCATAAGTTTTGATGTAACAAATATTCGAGTAAGGTTTTGAAATGATTATGAAAGTAATGTAGCTGGTTATATAAAAT
>NW_027109240.1:104122-118687 GCF_000696795.3 Halyomorpha halys | reverse complement strand
AAATTATAACTTTAAATTAAAACCATTTGTACCTAACGAAATATTTAGTTTTTGTTCCCGTATTAATTAAAAAAGTTCGAACCTAAATTCAACCATTCTAAGGTGTTATAAGGATTCAAAGGAGCCATATGAAGTAATGGAAAAATTTAAGAAATATTTTGTAATTTACTATAAGTAACATATTGCATTTATGCAATACCTAATTTAATAATACCTTTGCCAAACTATCATCACTCGCCATAGTCCTGGAAGTATGTATCAACTGCGCAGTGCAATCAAAGCACATGAGATCCCTTTTTTACGACATTCATTATCCTATCTACAGAACTAAAGCATTGAAAAGTTACTTTCATGCATGCTGAATTCTCTTCCTACATGATATGAATTTAACTACACAATCGTATAAATGTCGTTAAATAATTTAGCCACCTCTGCACCGATACCTGTCAACAAAGGGACACCTTTGTTTGTATGCCACAATAGTCTTGTATAGCACAGTTTTTCCCAACTAGTTAATGGGTACCTCATGTCGAAGAAGCAGAAGCCATTAAGTCAGGTACAGACCGAAAGCGATCATACGTTAGAAAGTTTCCCACCCCCTTAGGGCTTAGGGGAAACGTTCACCTAGTCGGCGTTATAACTGATAACCAATGAGAAATAGGATTCCAAAAAGGTGTCACCCCTTTCTGGAATAAGTGGGGGGGGGAGGAGTAAAGCGAATATAGAACACAGAAGTAAGAAGACCGAAGAGGAGAAAAAAGGCAGTTATCTCACCTTAATTTTTGATTATTTTTATGAAAACTATGTATAATTAATAGTCGAAATGGATGGGTCTGCCAAGTATAGGGAGGGGGGATAAAAAATGGCGGCGGTTTCAAAGCGATAAAAAAAACAAATTTTTCATTCGGAGCTCTATATGTTAAAAAGTAGGAACAACACATGAAAACTTAAGAGAACGTCATTTAAAGAAGAGTAAATTTACTAAAATAAATGATAATAAGAGTTATTTACGTCAAATAGTGAATTTATTTTGAAAAATGTATATCTCAAAAACTATATGACGTACAGATGTCTATCAGCACTCAAATTAAAGCTAGTTTAATGAGCTATAAAGTAGTGTATGATGTTTATCTTCGTAGGATTAATAGTTTACATGAAATTTGCTAAAAATAAATTGATTTATAGTTGTTCGGACAAATTTTCATTTGCCAAATTCATATTCATATGTGAATATCATAAAAACTACTTGCCTTACGAAGATAAGTGTCATAAACTACTTTATAGTATGTTAAATTTCCTTTACTTTGAGTGTTGGCAGACATATGTGTGTCTTATGTATCTAGAGATATATTTTTTTCAAAAATCCAACATTTTATACAAACAACTAGAAATTAACATTTTGTGAGTTTATTTTGTCAAATATCATAAAAACTACTACTCCTACAAAGATAAACATGATTAACTGTTTTGTAGTAAATTTAACTAGCTTTAATTTGAGCGATGGCAGACATCTGTACGTCCAATGGTCTCTGAAATAAAGTTTTTCATAAATCAAATTTACTGTCCGAACAACTATAAATCAAATTATTTAAGCAAATATCATGAAAACTACTCTTCCTACGAAGGTAAAGGTCATAAACTTCTTTATATTCCATTAAACTAGCTTTAATTTGAGTGCTAATAGACATCTATACGTCACATTGTTCCTGAGATATAGATTTCTCAAAATAAATTAACTAACTACTAATCTTTCAGTAGATTTTTAAGAAATTTTGCTTTTTAAAAAGCTATATCTCGAGAACTATTGGACGTATATAGCTCTTTTAGGGCTAATAATTCATCAAATTTACTCTTCTTTAAGTAGTGTTCTCTTAGATTTTCTAGTATTGTTGGTAGTTTTTAAGATATAGAGCTCCGAATGTAAAATCAATGTTTTTTTAAGGTTTTGAAACAGTCGCCATTTTTTAATCCCCCTACCTCTACTTGGCAGACTCATCAATTTTGACTAGTAATTATACATAGCTTTTATTAAAGTAATCAAAAATTTGGGTGAGATAACTGCCTTTTTTTCTTCCCGGCTCTTGTACTCGATGCACTTCTACGACGAAGACGTAACTACACACCATGACACGCACCAACCAACTAGCAGCTATTTAGATATATTAGATAACAATTTATAATATAAACAATATTTTATAGCAAACCATATTCATCTGGATCATTTCAATCATATCATTGCAATAAACTGTAAATAAATACTTTGTTCCTTGATATACTTTATATACTATTATATTACCTACTACCAACCCTGATTATACTATATAATTAATGGTAACCATATTTTATAAATATAAATGTATTTAATTGGTAACTGGTAAACACAAAAATAGGCCTTTGGAAAAGAATTCAATTATAGTTTAATAGTTTTGCAGGACTCGGTCTAAACTGATTAATTAACTTATTTTTGGATAATTACCTTCAGCGATTATCTTGGCAAGCCGACGACAGACACATTGCATACTAATATCTAGAAGGATTTTTAAAACACCTTATTAATAACCAGACTGACATTTGTCAACAAGATAATTTTTAGAGTAACAGTAATCGCCCTTAACTGTTAATTAGTGGAAGTTTTTTTTTCTAGGTTTAGTAAATATAATTATTAATAAAATATTTTGTTAATTCTTTTAGTGCAATTCTTAATGAGGAAGAACTACAAGTATGTCTATTCAACAAGCAGCAAATGCCACAGGAGGAACGAAGGAGCACGAAGGTGGAGGAGCTAGGAGCTGCATGCATGGCTACCTTTGTCAGTTGCACTTGTGCACTTTGAATTTCTTGCGCGCTTATCGCAGTGGTTACGAGTTCGAGTTGGCGTCCGAAGTTAAGAATATAAAGGATTTTGACGATATGATTTTAAAGTACAAAAACGAGAAGGGGCGAGATATAGGACTGTACCTTCAATCAAAGCACTTTCAGAGCTGTGACGACAAGGTTCTCACAGAGAGGCTTCTCCTCGATGGAGTAAATGAAATCAAACTGAAGGAAGAAAGGTTTCTGCTTTCTAAGTATTACGAGTCCTATCTTAAAAATGGAATAGGATCCAAGGAGGATTACTTCATCGTTTATACGAACCTGGGCTTAGATATCGAAAATCTTTCGAAAGCAGGTATTGATGTTGTTCTGCAGTTGCCCGAAAATACCAGCCGTTTCTTCCAGATCAATTCAGAAGGGAAAAGCGGTTTTTACAAATTGTCAGTCGATGAAAACCACCATTTATATGAAAAATTGTATAAACTCTCAGATGCTTATAAAGTTGCGTATGAATTAGTTGAGAAAATAAAAAGTCAAGAACGGAATTCAGGAACGAAATTAGAAATTAAAAACGATGTATTGAAGAAATATAAAGACTTTCTCGGTTTGAGAGTACTCATCAGGAATAAAGATGTCGAAATAAATAATGAAAGACAGTTTTCTGATGAATTCATTTCATGCGAAACTAAATCTCCAACATTCAAGGTATTTAGAAACATATTTAAAAAGTTGTATTTCGAGGCAATAAAACCTAACTATGAATTCACATCTGAAGAAGATTTTCAAGACGATTTGAGGAAAAAGAGGATTATAGTGTCCAACAAGTTTCGGGAATTAGATGGAAATAATATGATAGAGTTCCCAGACCCATCGGGATGTGTGAAAAGGTTTTTTGAACAGTTTGTTTTAGCTGTAAAGCAGCCAAACGTGGCAGAGCTTGAGAAAATAATAAAAAAAGAAATTGAGGAGATCTTCTGTTTAAAAGGTACAGATTTAATTGTTCCAGTAATCAAGTCAACCATGCTTGATTGGATGAAGGAAAAAACAGGAAAATGGTTGAACAGAGATGATGCCGAGTCAAAGATTCGAGAAATCAAACAGAACATGGAGACATTGATGACCAGGGGTATCAGTGTGGAATACCAAAGCGAATTAAAAAGGACGAATTGTATTATACAGTGTAAGGAACTAGAGAAAGACAGTACAGTCAAAGCCATCAGAGATTTCTTACACGATGAGTGTGAAATTATGTTGATTCGCTCAAATCAAAGTTTGCTCTCTTTAATAAAAGTTCATCAAGGGATCAATTGGATGATTGAACGCTATGGCTTAAAATGTTTGGAAAAGTACGATGACCTACTTTTTCTTCCGTTCGGTAGCCTGGCATCATCAGAAAGCGTTAGAAATGATTTAAAGAATAAAAATTCCTTCAATCTTTTGGTTAGTATCGTTCAAGAGGCTGCACTTAAAGAAGGCTGCCATGAATGCCTAAAGGATTTGTTGGATTCGTTTGTGTCTAAAAAGAGAAAAGCTATTTTGGTCTTTGAAGAAGTCGTTTCAAATTCGATTGAAAGTATTATAAAAGATATGAGGTGCGAAGAGCGGGTATTCAACCGTACAGAAATTATTTTAGACAGCTCGTTATCGTTCCTTCAATTGGACGAAGATGCCCAAAATCAGTTGTTACAAATGAAAGTGGTGAATTTCCAGGGTAAATTGACAAACTTGTTATTATTTTCATCTCAAATAAAAAATATAATAGATGAGGAAATCCTTCTTAGCCTTGTACAAAAAGCACCTATTAATATTGGAAAGATTAAACAAGAGATCGGTTTTACAGATTCTTACGTTCCAAGACTATTGTCCTTCGATGGCAGCCCTTCAGAGACTTCAAATGAGCCTACAACCTCTACTTTAATTTCCGAAGACGACCTGTTGTCGAATGAGTTTGGTAAAGTTCTAATAATATCTGGGGAACCTAATGCTGGTAAGAGTTATTTATTATCGAGCTTGTCAAAGAAACTGAAAATGAAATATCCAGCTATGTGGGTGTTACAGATAGATTTGAACGATTATGCTTTTATTTTCAATAAAATGGCTTTGTACACGACTTTAACGGAGCAGTACTCATACGCCGAAGATACCGGAAAAACAGTCAAATTTATGATTGAAACAGTATTAGGGGGGCCTTTGAGTACTAAGATAACTTCGGGATTTGAGAAACAACTCCTCAGACTCGGTTTCAGGGGGGAAATACAATTGGTTTTATTGTTGGACGGATTCAGCGATCTATGCAAAGATGGTTCTAGATTCGCAAAGCAATTGTTAATGGGAATGCAGAAAACTAAGGTCGAGATGTTAATTATTACAACTAGGCCCGAGAATAACTGTGTTTTAGAATGCCTTGAGGGAAAATATTTTTCATTGGGTTCCTTTGCAAATAACAATGATCTGAATTTGGTTAGGCTAACCTCTGCTATCAAATTACCAGAAAATCTAGACGATATTTACAGATCAAAATTTCGTAAGCTAGAGAAATTTTTATCAAAATATTGTATGCCGAATGGCATTGAAGGATATCGGAACGACAGATTAGGCAAGGGAGGTGAAGAGTTGTGGCGGGAAATTCAAAACCGCTTCGTGTCTGGTGTGGAAAGGTCGCTTGCAAGAGAAATATTTCGTGCCACCGATGGAAATTACGGTTCAGCATCGTCTGCTCAAATCATAATTAATGCCATCTCATACATATTTAAAAAACGTTTGGACGTTACTACCCGCCTGGAATGAAAGTCAGATTTTCGTATAATAAGTCAAGTAATGCGTTTTTATGTAAACTGTATGTTACATATATAAGAATTATTAAGATTAAAACATATGTAGACGTAAGCGTTATGGTTATCGTTCTAGCAGTGGATACAGTCATTGGAGCAATGTTATCCTTTAAGAAGCAAAGTAAGCTACTTAGAAGTTAAATGATAAACTCCCCCCCTCTTTATAGTTGTAATATTTACACAAACCGATTTTTTTTATAAATTCTGGGCTAGGGGTGACAGTTTATAAGCAAACCATAGCAGCGTACACCGGATCCTGAAGAACAACTGCAATGCCGTCTTAAATTTTCTATGGCTGCATGAAATCAAGGATTTGGCCGCTCCTACCCACAGAGGGGAGGGGGTATTTCATCACTTACAGCCCTTGTCGCAGATATCCCAGAGCAAGTAAAGACCCCTCATCAACCAACTAGTATGGTCTTCACCATTCTAATCCACTAGTATCAGCCTGGACTGGGTAGCGACGAGAAGGCAACTGGATGTCACCTCGGCAACCAAATGTCCGAGATCAGCGTAATATGTTAATATATGAGACCCCCAAATCGCTGTTCTTAGTATAATTAGTTATTAGCTATTAACACACTAATTCTACGTGCCTTAAAACAAAATTAAAATTGGTTAGAGAAAAATATAAATATGAATAATAAAACCCAAGAAAAATAAAACCCAACGGCTAAATGCCTCCATATATTGAACCCCAATTTCCTCAACCAATATTAAAAAACTTTTCAGCTCAGAATAAAGGGCTCCTGCATTAAACCCCTTACGTTGTTAACAATAGTTTTTAACAGCTAACTGCTGATTCGGTTTAGAAAAAATATTTTATTTCTACATACCTACTTTATAATTAAAATTCCTTTTGGGCAATTAAAAATTTAAGTTTGTTATTAACTATTAATAATAATGATTTTCAGAACTAATCGAATATGATATTATAATCAAATTACTTTAAATTGTTTTGGCATTTTTAATTTTATTCTTCTAGCTTTACTATGAACAAAGCATTTTTAAGATGTTTTTCATTAAATTTATACATCTGTGGCTTCTGAAAAAAACGCCCTATGCCCATTTTTAGTGGTTTTAGTTTTTTATATAGTACAGATGTCTTTCAGAGATCGTACTTGAGCCGTCCGTGGCGCAGTCGGTTAGGCCTAGGTCTATCGTTCTGAGATCTACGGACAGTGCCGGTTCGACTCCTGTATGGAGGCATTGAATTTTTCATTAAGTGGCGGTCCCTCAAAATAAAAAACTTTACCCCCCACCATGGTTAGAATAGGTTGGTCACCTGTAGATAATTAGGCGAACATAACCTTTGTCGTGGATTGCCTTAATAGAAAAAAATAAAAAAATATTATACTTCTACATACCAAAATTAATGAAATCTGAAGTCTGTAACTATTGTTTTATAGTACAACTTCTGTCCATTTTCGTTTCTGAAATCCTTCAATTTACTTCGAATTAGTTTTCTTAGGACCTCGAATTTGGACATTGATTAGTCTCACTCTAATAAACATGATGATCTCTAAAGAAAAATTATAAAATTCTAATTGCGAGTATAGCATTATTTATTTATTATACTACGTTAACTAATTTTCCTGAAAACACAATGCATCCGACCTGTCCTGTATCCTGTTGTTCAATGTCCTTTCTGGGGGAGTCACCTCATCTGTCATCTTCTAACAGACACTCTTATGTACCAGAAATTATGGTATATTTTCTCTTTGAGCGTGTGGTTTACCAGTTTTCTGGTGCCCTGGATCCAGGAACCCTTAGGTGGAACTATATAAAAAAATATTGATATTTTAATTAATGTCTACCTAAGGTCTGAGCAGAGTACAAGAACAGACCGGCGGATAGTGTAGTGTACCTGTCACCCTTGACCGACACCTGACCCTAGCTCGCCACTACCATAAGAAAATAAAGCTGGTTAGGATCAATGCTTACTGGCTTAATAACCTACTAACATCTCCTAACCTTTTTCTCATCCTCAAATTATTGATAGACAAAAGTATTCTCAGACCAGCCCTTCTCCAGGAGCAAATGTTGCACTATTCTGGCTAGCGTTGCACGCACAACAGTGAAGAAACTCCAACAGATTCAGGTTAGTAACCTGAGACTTATTGTAAAACGACCTACTTTACGAAGAGCGAAAACTGGTGCATTACGACACTTGGACTCCCGACGGTAATGGAATTCACCTCTTGGAGGCACATCAAAGTCTTAGGTCGGAGAATAGAGTCCGAGGGATCTTGTCAATGAACCCTTGAAGCAAGAAATAAACATTGATATATATTTAGAAATTTTTAATTATAATTATCTTAACGCTATATGAGGTAAGAGTATGTTGACTTGGCTTTAATCTATTTGTTATCAATGATAAAGATAACCATTTCAGTTTATATCTCTTTATTTAGAATGTGTCTGTTTTTGAATTATTTAAAGACATTTATTTGTGACAATAATATGTTATTATTAGCAATACAAGACTAATAAGAGAAAACACAATGTGATTATAGATAGATGTTCAATCAGGTAATTGTTTAAAAAAAAGTTTTAATAAGAAATTGTGATATATTATAATTGTTGTATGCATGGTATGTATTTGAGAATTCGTTTTAGATATCTGAAGATGGGTTGACAGACCCGAAACGTTCTTATCGTTTATTAATGATATAAAATAAATGGTTGAAACAAGCGTGTTTTTCATTCATAAGTTCTAATTTAATAATATCGTTTTCTGCCTTCCCTCTTTGTGAATTAGAAGGTAGTTCTCAAATAATGGGTAATTTTCAGCTCTCAACTTTCCAACATTAAATTTAATTCTGAAAGTTCTTAAGTTAGTTCTAAACTAATACCACTATCAAGAAAACTTGAATGTACCATCTAATCATAAACTTAAACTTGAAAATTTCGCACCCAATACATTGAGGTCAGTCTCCAATTTTATCTACTTTATAGGCTCTATGTCCTGTAAAGTTGATAAAATTTGAAATTTTGGTAACAATTATTACCTTTGTAAATTATTACAATCACTATTTATTTCCATGTTATATCAAGTATGTGTATATATATGTATATATTAAGCTTAGTTATAATAATCGAGATTTTTATTTTATTTACTGAACTGCATCATTATTGTTATTTATTATAAGGAAACATTAGTCATAGAATAAATAAATTTGTACTTAATTTTATTTAAAATTATTTTTATGTTTCCCAATATTTCTTCCCTTCTCTTCATTTCTGTCGTAAGTGTAAGAATATCGAAAGTTCTTTAATTCCTAATGCTATCCGTCACTACATGCATGTTTTCTTAATAATCATGGAATTTATTCCAACATACCTAAAAATTATGATAAATTTAAACATTCATATATCATTTACTGGAAAAATTCTAATTAAAATAATGTAATTAAATTAAACACTAATACCAAATAAACACAAATCAATTATAAAATATGGTGTTAACAGGACCAATTTTTGGAAGGTAGCTGAAAAATCTAATCTGTTGTAGTTTTTGGAATTTTAACCTCAATTATCTGAAATCAGATGAGTACATGAACACCTAAAAAAACAAATGCTTCAATATTTTTTTTGCCGTTACTTGATATCTTTAATTAAAAAATTGGTTAACTTAAATAAAAAAGGTGAAGTTAATATAAATCATAATAATTGAAAAAAAAAAGTTTGTTTGTTACATTTTTAGTTTGAAAATATTCTACATTGGGAAGAATATGGGTTTGGTAGTACCCGTATTTGTGTCGCAGCATCGACTATATAAATTATTTGTTTCTCTTTCCCCTTTTTGTAAATGTTGGCGGTTACCTGGGACAAACAATTATTGTTATCAGTTCAATGGTTAAGGCCTTATCCGAGTAAACCCGCTGGGACGATGTGGTCACTCTTCCACACTACTGCTAACAACAACTCATCCTTGGAAGAGAGAAGCCTTTAAGTCTCTTTACGCCGCAAAGCTTGTGCAAAAACTATTTATATAGGTTCTTTAACAAATTATTCTCACAAATTATAACTCGTTTCATTTTGTATGATAATATAAATTTGAAAATAACTTACAGAAAATATAGTCATTCTATTAATATTTATGTTACCGTCTAAATATGAAATTGATATGAAGAAGGTGAGATAAAAAATTGAAAAATTAAAAAAAAGAAAGAAATTTTTTGTATATCTTCATCGAGATTTACAACTTTACGTATAAATACATTTAGTAAATTTGCTGGAAGTTTATATGGAGTGATACAGGCGTGTAAAGCAACTGCCCATTGGTAGCACTCTACTAATGTTTTTACATTAGAAAATCTCGAGGCTATCTTCTTTTCAGGTGCCTCGGAGTATGAGGAAGTAAGGTTAGAAACTAGTGGGTTTGGGTGTTTAGAGAGTTTATAATGGAAGGAATGATATCTGGTTCGGGCTAGATCGGTTACATATGGAACATTAAGGTCTTTTATATGATTTTAATTGTAACAAAGTAAGGAGCATTGAGGATTTTAAATTAAAAAAATAATAAAAATAATGTCGTAAGTAACGGTTGCTGTAGTCGATTCGGGAAATCTGAAGGTTTAAGGGCGGCCGTGGTTGGCCTACAAACTTGGCATTCTCGTCTCAGAAGGGGTGTTGGTTCGAATTCGACCTAGGCGAGTTGACTTTTATTTCGTGGTGGGCCCTCAGAAGGAATCTCGACTTTCCTACTTTGGCTAGAAAAGAATAAACCGTCGACGGTTTTCTCATCTAAATTAGAGAACTTAGGGCGTTAAACCTAAAAAAAAAAAGAGATTTTAAGGAAGGAATTCAACCTCGCGTTGACGAGAATTTTGAACTAGACATTTAACGTCGCAATGATTTCTAAATTATAAACGATGCTTTTTCCGCGATGATTTAATGTCACATCCATCATGGCGTTCGTTCTACCTGATGGAAGCGAACAATCGCTATTGTGTGGGCCGTTCTATATACGTTACTCGGCATATACAGGGTATTGAGGTTATAATGTATATAACGTATTTTTTAATCAAATCTTCCATCAAAGACCTACAAACTTCTAAACTGGGATTGTCAATATCCACGTTCTGATCCGGGCAGCTTGTAACTTTTGCACCAACATTTACGGCTATCAAGTCGTCAATATAAAATCCTGTTTGTAAAATAATATGAGACATTAATCATTGATTGAAGCACTTTATACTTCATCGATTGGATATGTTTCGTTGAATATCAAAAACTTATTTGTTCCTCGTTGGCCCAAATTTTCTGAATAGTTTGCTAATATTGAATTAATAGCCTATTATGCTTGCATCGAGAATTACAAATGGATTCAATAGAGAATTACATCGAAAAACGGTTCGCTATGTTCCACTTCCAGTTGCTGGCAGTTAAAGGAGCTGTGAACTACAACCTGGGAAACCCAACCTCAACCCGAAGACTGAAGCCCAGGCTGCTGCAGGATACTCTGTTGTAAATTCTATATTCATTATTCACACTACCACTATTTTACTTATTATTATTATTTATTTTTCTCTTCTCTCGCCCCTTTTTCAAATTAACTTGTTTCCTTTTACCATTAGAAGGCAATTGTTTGTTTTGTTAAGTCTACAAATATCATTATTTTTTGTTATTTATTTTACTTTTCTCTTTTATTAAGAAGCATTATTCTTATCTATTTATTTTATCTTTATTTTTTTTAATTATAACATTGTATAAAGTTAGGAGTGTCTTTTGTACGAGACTATACCCCTCCCCATAATCCACTGTTAAAAAAATATATATATGATGTAACGGTTATATAAACCATGTAAGGCTCATACCAGGCCGATCTGGTATAAAATAAATAAATAAATTAAAGCCTATTGTGTACTGAAATATGCGATATTTAGTTTAGAAGCGGTCATAACCTAAAATTAAGGTTGAGCTTAAATTCTGATCACATCAGTTCCTAATTTAAATTATAACAAGATACTGGCTTTGTTGCTTCTTTTCTGGCAGCTGCGGAGGTGGTTGGAAGCTCTTTTTTTATGACTTTATCTTTGGCATATAAGATAAAGTCCTTCGATCAATGATCAATGTTCTATATTACGTCAGAAACAAGATTTTATATCGACGACCTGATACCCGCATCAAAACGTGGTTCCTATGATAGGAAGTATCTACATACGTAGGATTTTGATGGAAGATTTAAAAAAAAAATAAAAATAATACTTAATGCATTAACATAGAGTAAATTTGTCGCCTAACACATTTTTCTCAAAATAGATTTGAGTCCACCAGCACGTTTGAGAAAACGATTTTAATATTTATATTGACTATTATAAATAGAAAGGATATAAATATGAGATTTAATGTATGTTAAAGATAGATAATTATTTGCCAAAATAAACGCCTCTTTATGCTCATTGCCGTCGTTCTCATAGTATGGATTATTCAATTTTTTTTTTGTTTGTTGATTTTGTAATGTGTGCATATCTGATGTTTGGAATGGATCCTAATCGGTGCGTTCTATTTCTGAGGAGTCATCAAGATCCCTACTCCTCAACATTAACTTCTTCTTTATCGGAAGATGACATTCCCCCTCCCCCTCCGCCCCCATCCATCTTACGAATCATTTGCAGGACTTCTGATTCACTAGTATATTTGTTTTTCTATTTTCTTCCGTTCATCCTGATTTCCCTGAAGAAAATCACTGATGAAATTAATGGCAAAAATATTAAGAAGTACAAACAAGAATAAGAATTAGACAGAATAAAATATTTAATGCTTAAAAAACAGATTTTATTTATTTACTTTTGGTTTGAATGTGTTCAATTAGCACTATTACTCATTTCCCAAGTTTGTGACAGATTGTAATAATACTTATCAATAAATAAAGTAATTATCAATAATTAAGAAAACGTAGCAGTAATTATTGCAATATTTAATACATCAGGGAAGGTAAACATTGTTAAAAATTATTCTATATTAGTAAAGAACGTGAGAACAGGCAGTTATTTCACCCCTATTTTCGATAGCTTTAATGAAAACTACATTTAATTACTGGTCAAAATTGATGAGTCTACCAGGTATAATTAAGTTTATCGTTATTAGCTCAATATCTTTGAAATATCTAATAACTCTAGTGGAAAACCTAAAAAAAAAAATCATTTAAACTTGCTAAAATATGAGCCGTTTAGAGAGAGCTGTTTACGTTGAATAGTTCCATATACAGTTATTCAAAAAGCAATGTTTCATGAAATATATATTAAAAAATCAGTAGTTATAATATAATATAATATTTAATCCGGTGATATTGATGATATAAAAATATTTATATCCGGAACCACGAGAGGTACAGTTGGCAATAAGGACTTAAATTAGAGCTAGTTTAATATTCTATAAAGTAGCTGATTATGTTTATGTGTAGGAATAGTAATTTTTATGATATTTTCCAACATAAATACACAAAACGTTGATTTATAGTTGTTCAGAAAGAATGATTTATGAAAAACTATATCTCAGATGTCTGTAAGCAATCCAATTTAAAATAGTTTAATATAATATAATGTAGTTTATAACGTTTATCTTCGTAAGAGTAGTAGTTTTTATGATTTTTGCATATGGATATGAATTTTGCATTTGAAATTTATTTCTAAACAACTAGAAATCAACTTTACCGAATATCATGAAACGTTCACCATCTCCCCCTTCCCCTTAACTGTACTTAGCAGGCTTATCAATTTTGACAAGTAATTATATACAGTGTTTATTAAAGTAATAAAAATTTGGGGTGAAATTACTGACTTTTTTCTCTTTTTGGGCTCTTGTACTATGTCGTCTAGTATTTATCGACATAAAATTAGCCAACTAACAAACGAAAATTATCTTAGGCAGAGCCACATGGCATAGTAATCTATACAGGGATGGTTAGGTGAAGTTGCGAAAGAGGGGTTCTGTGTCTCACGGGAGTAAAAATTACTCACGTTACTCTTCTAGGATTACGTCTAATTTGTGATTTCTATATTAATTTTTACCATTATGAATTTAATGATAACGAGCTGCTTCTAGAAATGGAACTGTCGAGAGTATGGACTGGCATATAGAATTTCTCCGATGCAGGAGAAACTTTCGTGGTGGAAGTGACACATTTATATTTAGTACAATAATTAGTGCATAAGTTTCATATGAAAGAAAAGAGTCTCATTACCTAATTAGTTAATTAAAAATTAAAATCTGTATTAATACAACCCATGTATGGTTAGGGGTTCAGTACTTTGTAAGGAAGTACTTTTACTAGACCAACGGTTGTGCAAGGAGGTGATTTGGATAGAATTACGCTCGACTGCCAGATTTTTATTTAATTAAGGGTACCCACTTTATGAGGCTCCAGGGCCCTGTTTCATAATGAAAGCTAATAGTATTAGTTCATAGTACAAGTGTAAAAACTAGTGTGGTAATAATACTAATACTTATCTTTTTCATGATAATGATATTATTAAAGGAATTAAAAAATACTAAAGAACAAGTTACTATTGTACAAGTTTGTGTAAGTGAATTAAGATATATCTACAAGACTAATAGTATTAATTTGTACTTTATTATGAAACAGGGTCCAGGAGGGCTCCAGAACCCACGGGGTTGACTCACGGCTTCTGTATTACAAAAAACAATTAATTTTCTGCCCAGCTGGATTCGAAACCGGTCCTTGGAGTAGGTAGCACGGTGCCACCGCGCTCCCAGATATTAGTTAATAGATATATTAATAATATAATACTGAGTGGACTGAATTCGCCTCGTAAAAATAGAATGGTGCAGAAGAGGAAATTAATTATTTTCTTTTTAAGTTAAAAATAAAAAAAAAATACTTAGGTTAGAATATTTTGCTAATGTAAATTCAACCATCCTAATCCTTTGGTTCAAACCTTATCTAGTTCCA
>NW_027109240.1:102018-103772 GCF_000696795.3 Halyomorpha halys | reverse complement strand
TTTTTAATTTTTTTTTTATTTTATTTTATTATTATTTTTTTAAATTTTAGTATGTATGAGATCATTTATCAATATTACCTATTGCCCACAACTGTGTGTCAGATTGTAATATCTATCAATAAATAAATCTATCTGTCATATAAAAAAATGTAAATTCAGGAATTTCAAGATTATTTAAAGTCAGGTGCTAGGTGAAGTCTGATTAATATAATGAATATTAATTATAGATATAAATTTATAGAAAATTAGAATTTATAAAATAAAAAAAAAGTCGCCGTTAAGGTCAATAAAGAATAGAGATCTTTAGTGATCCCTTTTAAATTAATCCGGATTCAGATAACCTTCTGCAAGGTAGTAATTTTTCTCCTGCTCAAAATGCAATTATCTTTATAAAAACCAAGCAACTCGCCCATGATCACCCATGTTTTGTTTCGTAAGAATTAAAAATAAATAAATAAATAAAAAGGGTGTTTTCATTGCTTGAGGACACTTTGTGTATGGCTGGAATCTTGAGAATGTCCCTGGCAGTTAAAGGAGTCTCATTAATGGAGTGATTCATGACACCGTTTAAGTACAGAAGGGGCTCCAAGACATTTTGGATAAATGTTCAACTTGGGACTTAAAATAAGGAGGGAGGTAAATACTAATAGAATATCCCCTTAGCCTTACCACAACATATAATTAGATATAAACATTTATATTTATAAAGATATATGTTAAATTTCCGATATACGTTATAGTACAAGAGCCCAAGAGGGGAAAAACATAACTGCCTGAGAAAACTGCCTATCTCACCCTAATTTTTGATTACTTTAATGAAAGCTATGTATAATTAATAGCCAAAATTGATGAGTCTGCCAAATATAGGTAGGAGGAATAAAAAATGGCAGCTGTTTCAAAGCGATTAAAAAAACTAATTTTTCATTCGGTGCTCTTTATCTTAAAAAGTAGGAACACCACAAGAAAACCTAAGAGAACGTCATTTAATGAAGAATAAGTTATCTAAAATAAGAGCTCTAATAGAGTTATTTACGTTTAGTAGTTTTTTTTAAAAAGCTACGTTTCATAAAAATGTTGTATCTCAAAGATCAGTAGTTAGTGAATTTATTTTGAAAAATCTATATCTCAAAAACCATTTGACGTACAGATGTCTATTAGCACTGAAATTAAAGCTAGTTTAATGAGCTATGAAGTAGTTATGATGTTTATCTTCGTAAGAGTAATAGTTTACATGAAATTTGCTAAAATAAATTGACTTATAGTTGTTCGGACAAATTTTCATTTACCAAATTCATATTCATATGTGAAACTACCCCTACAAAGATAAGTGTCATAAACTATTTTATAGTAAGTTAAATTTCCTTTACTTTGAGTGTTGGCAGACATATGTGCGTCTTATGGATCTAGAGATATATTTTTCAAAAATCCAACATTTTATACGAACACCTAGAAATTAACATTTTGTGAGTTTATTTTGTCAAATATCATAAAACCTACTACTCCTACAAAGATAAACATTATTAACAATTTTGTAGTAAATTTAACTAGCTTTAATTTGAGCGTTGGCAGACATCTGTTCATCCAATGGTTTCTGAAATGAAGTTTTTCATAAATCAAACTTATTGTCCGAACAATTATAAATCAATTTATTTTAGCAAATATCATGAAAACTACTATTCCTACGAAGGTATAGGTTATAAACCTCTGTATATTCCATTAAAATAGCTTTAATTTGAGTGCTAATAGACATCTGT
>NW_027109240.1:96547-101611 GCF_000696795.3 Halyomorpha halys | reverse complement strand
AATAAATAAAACAATAATAATAAAAAAAGTTGATTTTTATCTTGGGATACTCTTAAAATTGAGTCATTTCATATCTCCGTTTTATTATTTTAGAAATTCAAAGTTGGATTAGTGGAATTTTGTTGTTTAATACGTTTATGTTAATAGATTAATTATAATTAAAGCCGTTATTATTCTCTCTTTTTCGATAATATTTACTGCCATTCTAATTTCTCGTTGTTTAGTATGCCACCAAATAGATCTTATCAACCTTTGACTTACATAATTAATGTTTATATTACACGCTGTATAACAATTATTTTAATAAATGAAAAAAAAAATCTGTAATCTGGAGTAAAATAAAGCTTTTTTTTTTCTTCTTCTTCGTATTATTATTATTACTAAGGCAATCAACAGTGAAGGTGCATCACCTGTGCAGAAGCGAAGGTGCATCACCTGTGCAGAAGCGAAGGTGCATTACCTGTGCAGAAGCGAAGGTGCATCACCTGTGCAGAAGCGAAGGTGCATCACCTGTGCAGAAGCGAAGGTGATGTTTTTCCTGGTTATCTACTGGTTACAAACCTATTCTAACCATGGTGGGTAGTGAAGTTTTTCATTTTGTGGGACCGCCACTCAATGAAAAAAGTCAACGTCCTCAGGTCGGATTCGACCCGGCGCTGCCCGTAGATCTCAGAACCATAGACCTAGGCCTTACCAACTAAGCCACGGAAGGCCCTAAAATCAAATCTTAAAAGGCATGATTAAAGGCGGTCCTATTGAGGAATTGGGTTTCTTAACTCTATTATACTGGGACATGACATATAACTGGGAGTCTGTGACAAAGAGTCTTCAACAATGAATTTAAATACGTGCTAAGCTTAGAATTTTTATTCACTTTTATTAAAGTTGTACAGAGAATTTATAAATCGAAATTTTGGTTTTGTCATTTTTCTATGAAATTCCTTTTTTTCTTATGTATTATTATAAAATTGTTGAGGAATTGAGAAAATTATCAACAAGTAAATATCTATATTTTTTAAAAATGTTTATAGTTATTTTTGTATAAAAAAAAAAAAAGCTGTTCAATTAACTCAACTTTATTCATATCATTGAATTACATCATGCTTTATGTTGTAAAACAATTAAGTTTTGTTGTTACTTTTTATTGTGTTTAGCTCTCTTTAGTTGTTGCTTCTTATATCCTAAGTAACATTCATAGGAAAGTCTTATTTGATACCCTGATTACAATTATTTTTTGATAGTCTTTGTCTAAAATGAAATACTGATTTATTTATCTAAATTGATCTAGTAAATTCAATATTTAATTTTAGAAAAACATTTCCTTACAATGGAATGTACAAAGACCACATTTTTTTAGGAACTTATGATGTAGATTTTTATCTCTAAATGCGAGGGCGTGGTAACTTCTTTTTC
The DNA here is from genome assembly GCF_000696795.3 of Halyomorpha halys. Taxonomy (NCBI): domain Eukaryota; kingdom Metazoa; phylum Arthropoda; class Insecta; order Hemiptera; family Pentatomidae; genus Halyomorpha; species Halyomorpha halys. The sequence goes on along the minus strand of NW_027109240.1, from coordinate 100,198 downwards.
ATGACTGACTTAAAAGAATACACATCTTCAGCATTTGGCCTCTTGCAGGATACTAATTAACGTCTGTTTTATTGAAAGACTCCAATATCTCGACGACAGAAGGATGTAATACTTCTGGGGCATCGACTCCGAGGATCATGTCGAAGTGTGCGAACTTGGGGTCTTCAACCGCTTTGTTGTAAATGACGTTTGGTAGATGGGATGCTAATTTATTGACAGACTGAAAAAAAGGAGGAATAGAGTATTATTTATTATAAACTTGTGTATGTGTGTGTGCGTATTCATATGGATGATTATAATATAGTGGGTAATTTTCATGTCCCAATTTTCAACAAAAAACCTCTTTAAAAAAAAATAATAATAAAAACAAAACAAAAAAAATGAATGTTTTAGGTTAGTTCTAGAATAAAACGAATACCAAAACTGATGCGAAATCTATCAATAAAATATTAATTTTTGCTCTCATTATCACGTTCAAGGGTAAAATAAACATTATGAAATCATTCACTATTAAATTACTGCTTTCTCATTTCAAATTGATAACTATAAATAATTATAATAAACAAAAATACATTAACTGCATCAACCTAAGACAAATTTAATTAATAAATTTTTGTAATTTTTCCTTTCCGGCCGGAATGTTTTAAAGGAATAATAGCGAAAGGGATCTACGTCATGTTTCTGACGATTTCTTTGTTTCTGTCTTTAGTTTGAGCTTTTTTTCATATACAATGATGATTTTTTTCTAGCATAAAGTCTGGATGCAGTAAAATCAAGTAAAGTAAAAAGATAAATTTGAATGTAAAAAAATGTTACTTTGGATAAGGTAGTGAGAATTGAACTACTTATATGAACTATATGAATATATAATTAATTCAGGATATCTATTAGAAAGAAATGATATAGACTGGATATTATAACCATTATTGTATAGTGATCCTTGGAAATCATTTTGCTCAATTGTGACTTAAAAATTGTCCCTTTTTTATAGACACCTTTACATACACACACATGTGCTATATTGATAACCTTTTTCTTGCCTGTTGTAGTTATATATTTTTGTGGGCCTTGATGATCAGTAAATAATACAACTATATTTTTGCGACGTTTCGCTACTTTATTGTTTACATCATCTATTGCTGTTTGTTCTACATAGCTATGATACAACTAACTCTAGGTTTGTGCCAAAACATAGTTGTATTGTCGACTGATCCTCAAGACCCACAAAAAGTATATATATATATTTGTATGTATGTATGTATGTATGTATGTATGTATGTATGTATGTATGTATGTATGTATGTATGTATGTATGTATGTATGAGCTTACCGTCTCAGAAAGAAAATTGTCATTGAGCCCCCAGATAAGGGCCACAGGTGGTGTTACTAAATCCAGTCTGTAAGAAGGAGGGGAGGCAGCTTGATAACGCTGGAGATTTCCTTCTGGACCGTAGTCAAACTGCCGGAATTCTCCTAGAGAATAATGGTACAGTTAGTAATGTATTCGTTAGCTATCGTTTTCATTTTTATTAATATTGCATATAAATAATGAAAATGCATGACTTTGCTACAACATTGGACATATTTTTCAGTGTCTAAGATGCATTCTTCAAGGTAATTCATATCCAAAGTCATTTTCTAATACATCTGATTTTAAGTATATACCGGTTATAAATGAAACTGATGTAATCCGATAAACCAATAGTTCTGTCCCTTAACTATTGGAGTCTATCTATTTGTTGGCATACTAAAGCTAAATATTTCAGACCAGAGAGAGAAATACTTTGCTCATTCATGCTGCCCAAATACATGGGGTTGCTACATTACACAGCATACTAATCAATCCGTGATCGGACATATATAAATTACATATTTTTACAAGATATAAAACATTTTTTTTTCCGCAGTTTTCTTTTACAATCAATTCCAGTCAAGACACTAAATACAAATATTCCATTTTTTCTTTCCCTTTCTTGCCCCTTCCATTTCACAATTTTTATTTCATTTGATCGACAAATTCACTCCCGAATGCCCCCTCTCCGATCCTCCCCAGTGACCCGCTAAACAAATTCAATATCAGACAGCAATGTGAGATCAAACCAGAGAAATACTAGTCACAGCAGTAGATCAGTTTTTAGTAAAAAAAAAGAAATAAATACATTTTACCAAAACGAAACTAATATATAGATTTAAAGGAAAATATAAGAAATACTTGATTGGATAAATAAGTAAAAAAAGAAATAAAAATAATAATAATAAAATAATTTAATGAATAAATAAGTTAAAACACACAAATCGACAGGTCCGCCTAATAAAATAAATAAATATAGATCATATATCACATACAACCAAAGTGTAAACGTAGAAAAAAAACAACAATTACTTCTAAATAAAGTTTAATTCTAATTATTATAATTTTAAGTCGTCTGATCTAGAAAATAATAATTGTTTATTATTGTTGATGGTAGACGGCAAGGGCTGTCGGGCAGGCGAGGTCACTCCCACCAACACCTATGCCGACTAAAAAAATATTCTCTCATTTCAGTTAAAAAAAACTAAAATAATGAAATTTTTTTGTCAAAATGTTCCAAATGGTACCATGTGATACGTTTGATGTTGAAACTGACACCCACAATCCGAAAATAAAAGAAGAAATAATTAATTATAAAGTAGTATACGATATTATATTAAATTATAACCTAAACTAAAATGATCTATTAATTTATAGCATAGTTCAAATTTTTCTTAAGAATACCCTTAGAAGATGCTTATTTTGTTTTAAATAAACATGGTTTCGCAATTTGTTTTTAGATTTATTAAAATTTAATTAGTTACCTGATCTGAAATTCTGCGCCAAATGGTACAGTGTCTTGATGGAAGTTCCTGCTGAACCGTATGGTATAAAGTTGTGGAAATCATTCTAAAAAAAAACGTTCTTGAAATTTGTAATTTCAAAACATTTTTCTTATAACTAACATACAAACGAAAGGATTCACAATTTTATTTTGTCATTTAAAACGTATAAATATGATAATAATTGGTTTATGAATGACCAACCGTATTTTTTCTGAATATAAAGAAGATAGAGGGTGCGGTAAAAAATGAGAAAAAAATAACAAATATTTGCTTGCCGACTTTGCAGTAGACTTGGTTTCGCCCCACTTTGCAGGGCTTCATCAAGGCTAAAAAAAAAGATACTAAACTATTTTTTGTATCTTTTTGACCGGACCCAAAATCATCTTCCTCATATAAGTATTGTTTTATTAAGACTAAAACATTACTTTGTCCAAATTCGTCCTATCTTCTCCAGTGTAGAGTCCTATCACATCCAAACACATTGATTGCGTGACGGAGAATTCGCCGCAGAGTAACCTCAGAGCAAGAATCTTGAGCTCCGTCCTGTAGCCAATCTGGTAGTGTCCTAACAGCTGCAGTGCCCTCTGCAAAACCGTGTACATTGTCTAATTATATTTATTATTGTATTTAATTGAAAAATTATTATTATTTGTAGAAATCATAAAACTCTTTTGATTTCTCAGCTCATGTAGTGGGCAAATGTTAATATAAATGACCTGCCAGTATAATAATTTAAATTTTTTTAAAAATCTTTCAAGAAGTATTACATAGAAATGGGTGTCAACAGTATCTCAA
>NW_027109240.1:84959-91427 GCF_000696795.3 Halyomorpha halys | reverse complement strand
AGTATGTTACAGCAGTTCAAACGTGTTACATCTTATTCCTTCTTCTCTTTTTTTTGACATTTGACTTTCGGCGATACTTAACTTATAAATATATTAATATGATATAAGCCGCTCCTCAGAAATTGTGCTGTTTGCCTATGCATATTGAATGAGCTTCAGTCTAGGAAACATTCCTAATATCACTAAGTCTCTACTAGAATATATTAGCAGATATCATACCAATACTTACTATTAAAAATACATACATAAATAAAATGAAATTAGAAAGAAAAAAAATATTCGATTACAGTAACATTAATTGATGTTTATTAAATAAATCAAAACCATTGGTAAAAAAATGTTTTGTGTATATGGTAGTGAATTTGTGTGGATAATCTTATATAAGAAGAATTAAATATTTATGATTTTAAATTAAAAAAAAAGGTTTTTAACTTATAATTAATGAATGACCTGGGCAGAATAGCCTGCAAAAGTAATTCTAAATTTAGTGTGAGTAAGAAATTATAATTGAAGATGTCCTCGAGGATGGCTAAAATGGCCGAAACGTTGGACTGGTGAAAAATAAAAAGTGTTGAGACAAAAAAGGATACAAGTTTTGATTTATTTAATAAATAATTACCTTGTCTAAAGAAATTGAAATAATTTAATTAAATTAATTGATGTATTAAATAAAAATTTTTTTATATATTTGTACATTTCTATTGGTATTTGGTGGGGAGAACAAGTCCGGCAAGTTGGCCTCATAGTCCTTGCCAACCCCCGGCACTTTCCTGAGTTGCTGCCATGTACTAACCAAGTTGGGAGTCTCAAGATTCATTTTTTGGGACCGGCGAAAAATAAATATCAACTATTCCATGTGGGAATCGAACCCACATCGTTCCGAACAGAGCGCAATGGGACCTGCGCCCCTTATATTTGTTGTTTTCTTGAAATGATCAAATATTTTTGGAATGTGAGGGTTATTATCATTTACTAAATTTGCTAATGTGATGTGGTAATCCGGTGTCTATCAAATGTCTACAGTCTGTCAGTATGTATTTAACATTTAGTAGTATGTTACACTGTCTACATGTTTGTCAAGAAGTTCCTAGCAGTGGGTTAGTCGAGAGTATCCAATTCTTGGTCCGTACTACTTCATGTCGTTTGCAGCTTTGGGTTGATGTCTTCCATGGTGTACTGTACTCTTATTGTCTCTTAATTTGTTTTCTGTTGTGTTGGTAAAAATTGCCTGCCATTTATTTAATATTTATAGGAAATTTATGTTAAGTATTAATCAAACAGATCAAGGAAAAAAACTTTTTAATCACTGTATATCCAAAATTTTTAATATAAAACTGTATAAAAATAAGTTTTATCCTATATATACCTGCCAAATTCATGCGAATGCAAAATTAGATAGTGGACTTTGCTAAAATGTAGACTGTACTATGTCACCTGATTATCTCTGAACACAAATTTGACTACAGACAGATACATAATTACTTTTATTTTATATTTTTAAATTCCTATAGATGAATATTAAACTTCGCTAACTTCGTTATTGAGAAATCAATGCACACATGTATACTGTAATGAATTTGTTAATCAACTAGAAGAGATATATTTTTCCTGATTTAAGACAATTTTTCGAAATAATATAAGTAATTTTGATAAATCTATAATATACCATTGTAAAGTTGATCATTTTATAAATATTTATTAATAATAAATTAAGCCGCATAATGATTTCCCACTCTGTAAGTTTGAAAAAAAAGTCCCATTTAAAAATGGTTTAACTAACATTTCATTCAGAGTTTCAGTTTTAAGAAAAACTTCTATTCTTACCTCTTACATAATTAACATGTTTTCAGTTTTGGCACTTAAAGAAAATGTTTATGACGAGTAAAGAAAAGTCTCATAAAGTCATAAGTGATGTTATATATGACGCTTTAAATTAAAAATTTCATCATAAAGATTATTTAGTTGAGGAAAATGCTTTGAGGACAACTTTTCCTCCCTCACGCCTATAGTTTGGCATGTGAAGAAGGGTGGCAAAAACTGTTGGGCTCAGCAACTTCCAAACTTTAATTACTATCCTGAAGCGGTATAATGTATTCCTACTTTCCAGAGTATGTAATATAGTTCAATATAAGATTTATTATTTCCTATATTTTATAAAGTAGAATCTATGAGTGACCATACTGCGCTGTCAATATTATTAAATCGTCAATAATACTTTCAAATATACTAAATACCTATAAGTATTCACATATTTTAATCATTACTCTATTGCAATAAACTAAATTGCTACAATAATCACGTGTTAATTACATATGTGATTGGTGCGGCCTGTACCATCTTCCTGAGAAATGGCTTCATCTCGCTGTACGTCGGGCCGTACGCTACCGGAGCCAGGAGCAAGGCCGCTTCTATCTTTGTGTTGTATTCTGGTCTGCAGGAAGACATCACCAAGAATGTGGTAGTACCTGTAGTAAAGAATATAATTCTAAGTTATTTATTTTTTATAATTTTATGTATCTTTTAAATGATAGATATTGTGTATACTAGCATTTTTTAAAGCCTATTTCTATTAATTATTTTATTTATTTATGAGTCCAAGAATTTTTTATTCGTATCCCCTTTTCCTTTACATTTTTTTATTTGTTATTGCTGTGATACGTTGTAGGTGTTATTCACTGCCTCCAGTGACAACTCTTTCCTTAGAAATTTATCATTTTAAATTTATTTCCATTTTATATTACTTTATCCGTATGCTTATACATTTCTTTCATCGCCTTATTTATTTTCTATCATTGATTTTTTATGGTATTGAAAAAAAAAATGAAAAATAGTTTATTACTCCGGGACTAAGTCTCTTTAGAACAATTATAAAGTAATTTTAATTTTATAATAACATATGTTGGAAAAAAAAGTGTGGCTGAACTTAATTAAAACTTATATTAAAATTTAATATAAATAATTTTAGACACACAGAAAAAATATAAATAAATTAAAAAACTAACTGACTAAATACATAAAAACAAAACAAAAATTTAATTACAAAATATCTGTACTATTCTACAATTGGATTAGGTTGGTGAACTAATAGGTAGTTGAATAGGAGGGATTTAAACGAGGGAAGGGTTGGTACATGACGTATGTTAGCGAAAATGGAGTTCCAGTGATGTGCAGCTCGAGTAAAAAATTATGAAACGTAGCAGTTCGGTGAACTCTCAATATTACGGGATTGGACTGCAGGTTTTCTAAGATACATGAGGGGCACTGAGTACTAATAACTTGGAATAGAAAGGAAGCTAGGAAATACTGGCATCGGAAGGCTGGAAAGAGCCACTTCACCTCGGCGTAATACTAGATTATCTGCGTATCTCGAACAATATTTGTTATAGAAACTTCATTTTGGTTAACAATTTTTATAAACATTTCATAAATGTTACCATTTTTACATTCACTGAGGGGAAGTATTGCAGTCGACGAAAATATTCATTTTCGCATGTGTGAACAGCCACGATAAAAAATTGAAACGTTTTACGAAACTGAAAGTAAGTATTGTAGTTGGGTACAAGCCTGGTATGTGATATTAACATTGCCGTATTTTAAAAAGGATTTCGATGAAGTACTTTTAATTATATTTTTAATACCTAATCATCACTCATCATTGCCAGTAATAAAAAATGGATAAATATAAATTATGATAATGTTTTTGATAATTAACTAAATGAGAAAAATAAATTATTTCAAGCTCTCATTGTTAAAACGAGATTCAAACTTTTTGATTATTTTCAAAACAAGTACGGAAACATAAAGGTATAGTAAAGAAGTCTTTTACTTAACCAATAATATAAATATAGCATTGCCGTAGTCGAATTTGAACCGAGCGATGATTTTAACTCAAAGTTGTATAGGTGCACTGCACCAGAGAAATTCAAGTAAAGATTAATTTATGTAAATTTGGTACACGCATGGTGAAATGGGTTCACTACAAAATATTACTTATATATTATTATTAACATTATATGAATGAATTTTATATTTTTAATCTAAGAAATGTATCATGCAAAAATATTAATCATCCCTGATTAGTGTTCAAATGAAGCTACAGTGGGAATTAAAATTATGTTAAAGAAATTCTCTTATATCGAAATAAGCTTGAAGGACGAAAACTATCGTAAATAATTCAATAACTTTAACTAATTATTAAATAATTTAATAACTCCATTACATACCTAAAGAATGAGCTATGTAAAACAGCTTTTCTACTCCTCGTTTATCTAAAACTGCATCTATAGAAGCTGGTAGGTCGTAGTAACCTGCTTCATGGAAACTATAATAACAATAAAGAATAAAATATAAATAATTGTTGTTTAATGGAATTTAAGTATTAAAAGAACTTAATTAACCTACTTAGGGTAATCACGTAACTTGTGCTCAGTATGTTTAACGTGCTATCTGCGTTGAATTTAGAAATTCGTTTAACATCAGTGTGCTAAATAAATAAAGCACATTACCGTCCATCGTCTTCTAAATTTTGTGTAAATTGTGTGAACGACGTTCAACTCGCAGAGAATGTTATTATAAGGTTTCCATATTATGGGTTAATCAGTTTCGGTTTTGTTTTTCAGCAATGCCAGATAATTTATTTATCTACAAGTACATTGAGCACCATGACATATTTAGCATCTAGAACAAGTTACATGAATATCCCTGCTGTATAAAACTATTTGCAATCGTAAAAAAATACTACATAACATATAAATAGATTTATCATTGTGTTGTTTTATTTATTAGGATTCATTTTTTATTCTATAATATTAATCAAAATATTCAGAGTATGAAAGTTCTGAACTATTACTTTAACACCACTCTCGGTTCAAACAGGCATAAGCAATTTTTTCAGTAGTAGTCACTTACTCAAGTGTGGAAAATTCCAATAAAAACCTGTTATAACTTTGATTGTTGTAACTCATAACACTTCTAATTATATTTTTACTATACGAGATACCGATATTCTGTAATATATCAATTGTTGGTATTCTGTAAAGAAGAAGCAATTATGTTTTTTTTTGTTTTGTTTTTTTATATTTGAGATAATTTGACTCGTCGGGGTCACCTCTTAAATGCGTGTATGCATATAAACGATGATTAGTGTGTTAGTAGAAACAATATTTATTAATTAAGTTACAATGTTTACCACCAAATTACATAACAAAATATCAACAAATATTAAAACCTTTTTTACAGTCAAAAAGCAAACTCAAAAAATCAATTATATGGTAGAGAGGCTTCAGATGGGCTTAAAACATTTACATGCGTGATATTAATTTATTACTTTTTAGGTAAAACATAGACGTCAATGTTTTACCCAAAAAGTCATAAATTTCAGTTTCCGCTGCTTAAAATTAAGAAATTAAAAAAAAAATATATTTGTCCTGAGTGAGACTCTTATTTTATTGATAATAAGAATAAAAAATGATGAATGGAAAAAGCTATATTTTTATCGATAGTATGCGATTAGGAAAGTAAAAAAACTGCACCGACCAAGTTCGTTGAACTCTATGAAATAATAATATTTGACAATAACTAAATATTTTTCTCAATAAAAATTAAATTAATTGACCTGAAATCCCAATATTTAGGGTCTGTTTTTGGAATGCGGAGGCTGTACTCGTTGTAGACAGTCCCTCTCTGGTTGGACAACCACACATCATAACCTCTCTCCAGCAGAACAAAAGCTGTAACAATAAAAAATCTAAATCATAAATTAATATAATATTTACAAGCCGATTTAGTATTTTATTCTATATTTGTGTTTTTTCACAAGTTCATCTGCATGTTCTAGAATCTAGAAGACACGGCCGACATTCAATAAAATGCAATTAAATCATATTTAATGATTCTCCGGAAAATAAAACAAGCTTTTGAGAAGAGATTCGAGAAAGTTTGATAAATAAATTTCACTTTATTTCGCATCCATACAAAACTGAATTTGAAACAATGGTGTTTACCGAATTTATGTGGCTAGATATAGATAACTTAGAAATATAATTAGTGGAATTTCGAAGCAGCGCAGTGTGGAAAACAAAATTTTAAGACTGGATTTCTAGATGGAAAACTGTGTGAAAGTAGTGAAGATAATATTTATTCTATAGTAAAAATTGAAAATGTTATATCGAACGTGTGGGGATTCGTTATCGAGTAATTTTATATCAATGAAAAACTAGCTAATGCTCTTTTAATGATGTTTGGTTCCACATATTCGTGTGAAAAATTGTTTTCTTCAATGAACTTTGTCAAATTTTCTAATATGAATAGAATGGACAGGGAATTAACTGGACGCGTCAAACTAATCAATACGAAATATGAATCTGATATTTAAAAATTATCTGAAAATGAACAGATTTCTCATTAAATAGTTTATGTTTATACTTTGTTATACATTTATATGTCTCGTAAAATGTATCTATTTGTTTG